>NW_004955570.1:1760107-1765682 GCF_000276665.1 Chinchilla lanigera
AAAAAGGCTGGAAGCCTGGCAGAATCTGAATAGCTGGCCCAGAATCCCTGGGCAGAGAGTAGCACACACCAGGACTTGAACTCAGCTCCACGTTGGAGCGTCACAGCCATAACTCCCAAAGGAAAACCCCAGGAGTGTGGGGAGGCAGGCTGGGCAGGGGGGTGGGAGTGGGGTGGAGGGTCCAGCCTGAAAGAGAATGAGCAGGACTGGGATGCGGGTGACGGGGAGCAGGGGACAGCTGGGCACAGAGTCCAGTCACCATCTGTACCCAGGTGTCCGGAGGGAGAGGGGAGACCTGTGGCCTGGCGGTGTCCACGCGGCCTGCTAATCCAAACCACACGGACAGGGCAGGCCTGGGGTCCCGTCGGAGGCCCGGGCAAGGTGATGATGTACAGATTCCTAAATAAATCTCTCTCATTAGGGACCCGCTGTCTGGAGGAGAAAAATGATGCCCTTCCCCACTCGGTCTCCCGCTTCCAAAAAAAGGGTGGGGGAATCCAGCGCTGCAGCTAAAGAGGAAATTGCATTAATACAGATTGTTTTATTTAAAAAACCTTGACCTCGACTTCAAAAAAAGTCATTAGGCCTCCTGCTTGTTGGGGCCGCCGCGGCTGTTATGGGGGAGGCTTCTCATTTCTCAGTGACTTACCGTCCCGCACGGCCTGGGGACCGGGCGGGTGGCGGGTGATTTAAGGCTCCCTGCAGAGAGATGTGTAAATCTTCCCGCGTCCAGGGAAACTTTAGCAGGCCGCGAAGGCTGAGGGAAGGAAAACTGGAAGTGCCCCCTCCCCTCCTTTTTTCCTTTTTTATTTTCTTCCCCGTTAGAACTCTGATCTCTTTGGTCGTAAAAATGGTCATATTTCACCCCCAAAATATCAGCAATCAGCGAGCTGAGGAAGTGGCGCCCACGGGGAGTTGTGCTGCCTGATTAGACCCTTGGTTTAATTACTTAACGCCTGCCTGCATCGGGCGGGCTGCGAACACGCCCACCTGGCCGGAGTTCAAGAGCACGTTATAAATAATAATAACTATTATATCCCCAATTAAGCCGGCAGCTGAGAGCCCTGGGCCCCGCCCTGTGAGTCTGTGACCCCCCTTCTGTGTGCCCGGCGGAGCTCTGCTCAGCCGCAGAGTAATGACAGCAAGATGTTGCCGGCCCCCGGAGGGCACAGTTAGGGCCTGCAGGCGGCAAAGACTTCACCAAGGCCCTGGGCTCCCCCAGCCAGGCCTCGGCTGGGCCCCCACATCTGGGGGAGAGGAGGGGGGTCCCTGATCAGCATCCTTTCTCCTTTGAGCTTCAGGGTTTCTACCTGCACCAGGAGAGTTCTCCCCCAAAGGGCGTCCTGGGGGAGGCGTCTGTCCCAGGAACCCACCCTAGACACATCTAATGAGATCAACAGATCCGGGGAATGTTTCCGTTTAACAGTGTATTACAGCAAAAGACACACGGCCAGGAAAGCCCCTGCAAGTCTGTCCCCTCACTTGGAGCACACTCATCCCATCGCCTTGGCCGCTTCCTGCAGCAGCTCTGGCGTGCTCTTTCCTGAGGGTCTTCAGTTGCGCTGCTGCACCTGCTGCCTGCCCAGTGTCCTGAACCGATTCAGAACGTTTCTCTTTCGTGATTGTTTTGACTTTGGGATGAGCCAGGTGTCGCGCGGCGCCAGATCTGGTGAATCGGGTGGAGGAGGACACACGTCATGCTTTTCTTTGACAGAAATCGCCATAAGCATTCATTAATTATTTGACAGGATTGCCATAAACAGAGGTTGCGGTGCGCATTACACACCCTAAACCTTTCCCCCTCCCCCATCTCTTGGTCCCCGCTCCTCTTGCCTGACACCTGTCCCCGTTTGCTGGAGAACGGCAGCTGAGCCCAGCCGAGTTCAGTCCTCGGCGCTTGGGGGCCACGGCCCGGGCTCAGCGTGCCCCATGCCAGCCTCAGCGTGCAGCAGGGGTTCAGTACATCCCAGCAGGGAGAATCATTCAGGGCATTTCCCAGCAGCCTGTCTTGCTGGGGTGCCGGCTGCCCCTGAGGTCCCTGAGGGCCACTTGCCAGGATCTAGAACCCAGCATGGCACCTTGCTCTGCCCACCTGGTGCTGCACCCGGATGATCACCAGCAACTTGTCCTTTGTCCCTCATGCTCAAGCCAGGCCTACTCAGGCCTGCTGGGCCTTCAGGAGCCCGGACCCACCTGGAGGTCACTCTGGCATTGGAGGCCCCACCGTGACATCTTCAGAGCTCACCACATGCCACACAATGATGAAAAGGGTGAACGATGTCCCTGGTCCCAGGGCTACAGTGTCAGAAGGACACAGCAGGCCTCTTGCAGGGAAAAGCTGAGTTCAGAGAGGGCAGCTGGTAGCCTAACATCACACCGACTTTCCATCAGTTACTGTGATCATGTCTTCACATTGGCTTTGGGCTTCCTAGTAGCAAAGGTGAAAAGGGAAATGCAATGGGTCTCATTATTTCCTTCTTTTATTTTAAAAATGGATAACTCCTCCACAGGAAAAAAAATCTAACTTCCCAGCTCTAATTCTCATGGAACAACCTGGCATGGTGATTAGGAGCCTGGTAAACTTACAAGGACTCAGAACTTCTACCCGAGTAGCCGGTCTCCCTTCCTCTGTGAGAGATGCAGGAGGCTAAGATAAGGTGGTTCACAAGGTTGCCTGACTTCCAGGAGGCCTGTCACCCCAGAACCCTGGGACCCCAGAGCACACCTTTGCCTTTGAATCTGCTGGCAGGGCAGACACATCCCTCAAAGCGTACAGTTGTCCCTCCACATCCTGGGGGACAGGGCCAGGACCCTCAGGGCACCAAAACCTTCATCCCCTTCCAGCCCCTTAGGTGAATGGAGTGGTGTTTTGTTCTCACCCGTGCACCTTCTGTGTACTTTAAATGACATAATTCCTCCCAGTACCTAATATAATGTGAATGCTATGAATAGTTATTACGGGACTCTGTTTAGGGGACAATGATAAGAAAACTGTCACACGTTTAGCACAGATGTATTTTTGTTGCTGTTGCTTTAGTTTTTTGAGATGAGGTCTCCCTATGTAGCGTAGGCTAGCCTTGAACTCACAGCGATCCTCCTGCCTCAGGATCCCAGCGCATTCAAGGGCAGCCTGGGCTACATAGTGAGTTCAAAGCCAGCCTGAACTACCTAGGGAGTTCAAACCAAAACCAAACCAAAACAAAACATAGCTCACACTAGCAAGCAATCACAGACCCTGCCAGGAGTAGAAATGGGGGTGCTCTTTCTGGGGCAATGTGGCCATGGTGTCAGAAGGCCTGAGGTTTCGCAGACTCTGTGACCCGGGGCATGGATTTTCTGTCCGTCACTGCAACCATGGACTCCACACAGGCCTGTGTTTCAGAATCCACACGCAACGACCGTCCTACCACTCTGGGGGCCTCGGGGCGGAAGTGAAGGCCCCTGCTCCAAGGGAGGACCGTTCTGGAGTGGAGGTCTCTTCTCCTGCGTCTGGAGCCCGACACCATGGTTCAGGAGCCGCCGCCCCCCATCACAGGCCAGCAGTGCCAACATCCGTCTCCCGCGTGCCTCCCTGACCCTGACAGCCCGTCCCTTCCGCCTCTGTGGACCCCTGGGATTACACTGGGTAGGGCCACCCTGACAGCCCGTCCCTTCCGCCTCTGTGGACCCCTGGGATTACACTGGGTAGGGCCGCACAATCGCCTCCCCAGCATAATTTGGTTCCCAGGTGGGGGACACACTTCCAGGCTCCGGGATTACCAGGGCCACATCTCAGGGAGGCCTTCCCACGCTTACCACACCAGCTGTCCTGTTTCTAGGTAGTTCGCCTTAAGGGTATAACAGGATGTAGACAGGGAAGAATTAGGCTTTCGTTAAAAATGGTAGTCGTCGTGACTATTCAAAGACAGACAGCAGAGGCTGGGCGTGGTGGCCCCCATGTCTGTGGTCCCTGCTCTCAGGAGGCTGAAGCAGGCAGATAGCAGCAAATTCCAGGCCAGCCTGGGCAGCAGAGCGAGTTCTGGGTGTGTCTGTGGATGACTGACACGCAGAGCAGCGAATGGAAAGGGAAAGGCCACCTCAGTTGTGGGTGGCACCAAGCAATAGGCTTGCAGCCTGGATGGAGTCAAAAGGGGAGGCAGAAGGAAGTGGACCTGTTTTGAAGACCTCCCTTCCTGGGAGGCTCCTCCTTTGCTGCCCTCACCCCTGGACCAGTTCCAGGTCTCCAGCCTTCTTCTTTTCCTTTCTTTCCTTTTTTTTCTTTTTTTTTTTTCTTCCCAGACAGGGTCTTGCTGTACATTCCAGGCTGGCCTCGAGCTCACCGTGATCCTCCTGCCTCAGCCTCTTGAGTGCTGGGGTGCAGGCATGCACCACCACACCCAGCTTCACTTCATCTGTCCAATAAAAGGACTGGTACCAAGCCATTCCCATGCTTCTGACAACTCTGGAGGAACTTTTGCCTTTGCTGCCTCGGTCTTCTCATCTGTCATGCCACAGCTGATATGCACAGCTCCCTGCTGTATCGTAGGCCAAGAATCCACAGAGTTCTCTAGCGCCCCAGGGACTGCATTTAGCCCATCCCCTTGGAGGAGCAGGGCCCAGGAGGGCACTGCCTGGTCTAGTGTGGCTGGAGGTCTGTCTCCGCAGAGCTCCCTTGTGTCTGTCCCCCGAACAACGATGCGGCCACCCAATCCCTGTGTACGCTGGGTCTCCCCGGTCCTCAGAGAAGAGCGGCCACCATGTGCTTGTCCCACTGGAGGAGCTCCAGGGGATCCCAAGAAAGGTGTCACTCCTGCTCTGGGCCTTCAACCTGTCCACCCCCGCCCATCTCAAAGGTTTCCAGAGGCTCCAGCACAGGGGTGCCCCCAGCACCATCACCCCACCAGGGTGATTCCTGTCTGGGAGGAACCAATCCACCGCCTTGTCCTGGGTCCTGCCGCTGGCCTCAGGTGCCCCGGGTGGGCGCGACGGTCCCGTGTGGGAGCCCCGGCCTTCGAAGGCCTCCTGGTGGCTGTCTTGTTTGTGCTATGACTCCTGTCTCTCTGGTGGTGGCCGGGGAGAGAGGGACAGGTCAGGAAGCAGCCGTCCTGGGGCCCTGCGGCATCTGGAGCCCCCGAGTCCTAGGCTCCTTGTGTCTTTTCTCAGCTTTCCTTGAAAAACAAAAACAAGAGCAGAGACCCGGATCTGCCCTCGCTCCCCGGCCCCCATCTGTCAGTCTGGCTGTCTGTCCCCGGTGTGTGACCGGGGGTGGCGGAGGGAAAGGCTTCCCTCCCAGCTCAGGAAGGGCCTGGGGCTGGTTGCCAGGGGCCACTGAGGTGCCACCCGTGGGGGAAAGATAAATGGTCACCGCACTTCCCAGGGGCCGGGCAGGGAGCCGTGGGCGGGATGAGGCGAACAGGGGGTGCAGGTGGACCTTGCGCTGTTCTCACGGGAGGGGGTGGGGCGTCGGGGACAGTCAGGGTGGAGCGGGGCGCTTGGACATCACAGGCAGGGGGCTGGGGGCAGGAGGGAACCTGCGCGTCCCCTCCGGCGACCCCCGGGGGCGTTCGCAGGCTCCCACGCGGACCCGCGCGGCTGC
>NW_004955570.1:1766432-1782634 GCF_000276665.1 Chinchilla lanigera
CTCCGCTGGGGCTTCGGGGTGCCGAGGCCGGGCCGGGAGGCTGCCCTGTGGGGAGCGGCCCAGCTCCGAGGAGCCCGCCAGGCCTCCCTTCCCCTGCGGGGGTTAAAGGTCATCAGGAAGGGGCTCTAAAAACAAACAATCCACCCAAGTGGCTTTTTTCAAAAAGTCACACAGAGTCCTGAGCCCTGGGGAAGAAGGGGTGGGGGCAGGGAGAGGGCCGGAGAAGCCGGGGATAAAAGAGGGTCCGCGGCTGGATCGTTCTCGTGGTTACCAGATAAAGGGGGACCCTGTCCCCTCAGTGCAACAGTTTCTGAAGAGGCCGCGGCCCCTGTCCCTGAGCTCTGGAGGCCAGGCTGGCCTGCTGGAGGCTCTGGGCCCCCCAACTTTGTTTGAGTCTCCCAACAGTCTGGGGAGATGATGGAGGGACCGGGGGTCCCCCACCTTCCCATTCACCTGGGACCCCGCTTCCCACGGCAGCCTCCGTCCAGGTCCCGGACACCCCGCTGGCTGTGATGGGCATCTGACAGGCGAGGAGCCAGGGAAAGGGGGCCCAGCGGAGGCTGCCCCAAGGTGGGGAGCCCGTGGGTCCTCCCAGCACCCAGCTCCCCAGCCTTGGTGGCCGCTGTCTCCGTTCTCAGGGTGACCACGGAGCGCACAGACCACCCCTGGAAGCTGGGGTGCCCTCTGGCTGGTCGGCTTGGTGGAGGACCCCGGCCAGCTCGGAAGTGACTCACTGTGGGGTGCAGAGGACAAGCGTCCTGGGAGAAAAAGATGAACAAATCAGAGATAAAAGGAAAGAGGAGCGGTGACGGGGGAGGGACAGTGGGTCACAGGAGTGACACGGGGAAGAAACGGGTCCCAACCCTGGCGGGACAGATGGAAAGGCCGGGCGTCTCCAGGAAATCAGGGACTCCCAGTGAGGGGCACCCCAAGACCCCAAAAGGCTACTGTCTGCCGGGAGTGTGGGGACCTGGATGGCAGCTGGGTGGGCAGCGGTGTCCCCAGCATAACCCAGGAGGGCCAGCCACCCTCCTGGGGTGTGCACGACACCCACACGCAGAAGGCCAGGCACTGGCGTGTGCAGGGACCAGGGACACAATAGGTGTGGCCCCGCGGGACAGAGTCCTTGCGCTCTCTGGCTGGCTCCTGTCTTAGGAGCTGTGCCCAGGGCTGGCGTGGGGACCGGGTGCCCGGTGGCAGTCCTCCGCCTGCTCAGGGAGCTGGTGGACAGAGGAGGCTGAGGTGGCTTCTTGTTTGTCATCTGGCCCGTGTCCCTCCCCTCTGCCACTTAGCGTGGGGGCAGAAGGGACCTCTCTGTCCTGCTGGTGCGCCCGCTGGCATCCCCGGAGCCTTTCGAAAGTAGCCTGGGTGGGCTCGGTGGCAGAGCATGTACCTGGCGTGCAGGAGGCCCTGGGTTCCACCTCCAGCCAAGAGAGAGACACACACAGACAGACAGGCTGAAACTGGGCGGCTGAGACTCTAGGCCGAGGCCCCCTGAGTGGGCCCTGAGCTGTGGCGTTGACCACGTCCCCCCTCCCTGTCCTGGGCCTTGGGGAGCCCTGGCATCCCACAGGGGTCAGATGTGCTTGGAAGTGGGGGCTCCCGTGGCTTCTCCTTGGGCTGACCTAGGACCGAAGAAAGGGTGGCAGAGAGAGATGAGCTGCCCCCGACTGGAAAATAACGGTCAGCGGGGAAACCAATGGGTGAGAAAATTGCTGTTTTCAACCTGCCAGGTTAGCGGGCTCGGAATTTAGAAAAGAGAAAGAAATGTTTAAAAGTCCGTTGTTTCACAAAGCCACCAGCAGATGCGGCCTGTCCCTGCCGAGGACTCTCCAAGCCTGGCCTGCCCCCAGAACCGGCGGGCCCGGCTGTGGCTTCGCTGGTGACTCAGAATAAACTGGGGTCTCGGGTTCCTCCCAAATCAAACACTGAGGCTGCGCCGGGGTGCTGAGCTATGCCAAGCACGTTAGGAAAATAAACCCTCGATCGCTGCCGTCGCGATGACTTACAACAAAAGAAACCACATTAATAACGGAGGGTTTCTTTAAAGCATTCCCTCCTGTGGGCAGGGCGGAAACCGGAACGTGGACTCGCTATGAAAATAAACACCGCCCCTGGAGCCCGGCGGGGGAGGCCCCAGCCCCGGGGAAGCCAGGCCACTGCCGGCCGCTGGTACCTGCTTGGGAAGAGCCCAGGGTGCGCTGCGGGAGGGAACACGCGGGTCCCAAGTGACCTAATTACCAGAGATGGGAAGGATGAGGCACTTGGCGTCCCGGGGCAGTGGGTTGAGCTGGGGCCTTGTGGGGCTGGGCTGCGTCCAGTAATGAGGCATTCGTCCACTTGGGGAACCCTCGGGGGCCCCTCAGCTTGGGATTCTGGCGGCTTTGCTTTCTGTGTTTCTTGATGGCAGTAAAATATGCCTGGCATAGGATTTACCCTACTGACGTCCAGTCTAGTGGCAGGAAGGGCATTCACATAGCTGTGGTGCTCTCACCACCTCCATCTCTAGCACTTGGTCATCTCTGAAAACTGAAACCGCACACCCAGTAATAGACAGTGACTTCCCTGGCTGGCTGTCATGGCATACTTGGGAGGCTGAGACAGGAGGATCACCATGAGTTGGAGGCCAGCCTGGGATACATAGACCCTGTGTAAAACAAACAAACAAATGAACAAACAAAAACTGACTTTCCATTCCTCTCCTCTTTCAGTGCCCACAGCCCCCTAGCACTCCTGTCTCTAGGAACCTGATGGCTCTAGGTCCTCAAATAAGTAGAATGTTAGTCTCTGACCTTTTCTGTCCAGCATATGTGTTGAAGAGGTTTATCTTCATGGCATATGTGTAAATTTCTTGCCTTTTTTTTTTTACCTGTTGTTGTTTTTGTCTTGAGACAGGGTCCCGATATGTAGTTCAGCCGGCCTCGAACTCACTGTGTCATCCAGAGCGGCCTCAAACTCTCGGCGATCTTCCTGCCTCAGTCTCCCGAGGCAGGCATGAGCCTCCATGCCTGGCAGTTTCTTTCCTTTTAAAGCCTGGTCTGGGCTTTGCCCTTCAGTGGATGCTGGGGTTGTGCCGTAAGCAGTGGTGCTGCGCCTGTGGGTATCCAGTACTTGTCCAGATCCCGGCTCTCAGTTCTTCAGGGTGTGTTCCCCAAAGGGGAATGACTGGGTTATCTGATAATTCTATATTTAACTTTTTTGGGTGGGGATTGAATCTAGAGCCTGTGCCCTGAGCTCCTCCCCAGTGCCCCCGGCCCTTTTTTTGTCTTTTGAGTCAGGGGCTCTAAGTCACTACGTTCCCCAGACTGGGTTCAAATACACAATCCTCCTGCCTCAGCCTCCCAGAGTGCTGGGTTTATGGGCTTGCACCACCACGCTGAAGATGTATGTTTAATTTTTAAAGGAACTGTAGGATGGTTTTCCGCAGCTGACTGCAGATTTAGACTGGCCTCATTGTAACTGATTCGGAAACAGGCCCTGGGCCAAAGGCAGCCTACGAGCCAGGAGCCACGGAGCCCGGCCTTTGAAAGATGAGCTCGCTCCTTCCTTCCCTTCCTCCACTTCCGGCGGGGACAGGGTCTTGGCACGCAGGGAACACGGGCTGGGGCGTCAGGACACCTGAGCTCAGGTCTTGGCCTTTCCAGGTGTGACTTGGGGGAGCCTCACTGTTGCTTGTCTGAGTCCCCACCTGCCCAGGACACGTCACATGCACACCCTGCTGCGGTCACCATGCCCCTGGGCTTGCTGGCCCCTCTCCCGGGGACAGGGGAGTCGCCAAGCCTGTGTCCTGGCTGCGCCCGGTGCCGGGACCCTCAGACAGGTGGGGGTGGCACCTGCCCTGGGCACGGGGGGGGGGGAATAGAGAGTGAGAGGCCGGAGACCAGCTGGGGGGCGGCACCCTCTGTGAAGCATGGCTGTGTCTTCTGGACCCGCCTGTCCCTCCATCCTGAGATCCTCTGGGGACTTTGGGGCCTGGTGTGGGGGCCAGGATGACTCTTGCCTGCAGGGAGCCTCCCCGCTGGGCAGGCGCATGCCAGCTCAAGCTGTCCCTGTCCCCTCGTGGGCGGCTCTGAAGTGCCCCTCCAGAGCAGTCATGACAGTGCATTCTCACCCTCTCCTGAGCCGCTGAAGCCGGAGGCATCCTTTACAAGGGTATGGCCGGCCCAGGGGAGGCAGGTGTTGAGCCCCCAGCCAGCACACAGGAGGGAGGCACTCCCGAAAGGGCCTCCGTGGCAGCGCCTTGATGTTTTGTTTTTTTGAGACACGGTCTCACTATGTAGCCCAGGCTGGCCTTGAACTTGTGATGCTCCTGCCTCAGCCTCCTGAGTGCAAGGATGACAGGTGTGCACCACCACGCCCGGCTGTGTGACAGCTCCTAAGGTGCTCCCAGCGACCCAGCTGTCCCTCATGCTTGGAGGCCCAGGGAGACCGCACAGCCTGGGCAGCAACGAGCTTGGCTGCGGCCGGGGGAGGGGCAGGGGCCGGCGGGCCGGTGTGGAGCGGGCCGTCCAGGGGTGTCTGAATGGCAAGAGCGCAGGAAGGGGTGCCGGGCCCTGTCCCGGGCAGGGCCCTGAGCGCAGGCTGGCCGAGGCAGGACTTGGATGGCTTCTTGGTGTCCCGAGCTGAAAGGACGTGGCCTTGGGTGCTGTCCTCCTAGCAGCGCGTGCAGCCAGCCCTCCGCCCGTCCCCACGTAACAGAGCAGGCGGCTGGGGCTCTGAGCCGCAGGCCGAGCCTCAGGATTCCTGCTGCGTGGGACCCCGGCCCAGGCCCATCCTGCTCCAGAGTCCCTCCCTTCCCTACTGTCGCAGCCTGCCTGGAGCCTGGGAGCCCCAGGTGGCGCACCTGTGTGGGCGCAGAGAGCGGGCGAGGGGCGGGCAGTGCTGGCTCTTTGCCGGGACCTGGCCACGCCCATTGTCAGGCGCCAGAGGAGGGACCTGGGGGGGGATCATCGGGGTGGACGAGGCTCCAGCCGACCTCAGTGGGCGTAACAGAAGCCCTCCCATGCCCCTGCCACCTCTTTCTGCGGTAGGTCGGTGACAACTGTGTCGGCGGCTGGCATTTGGGAACCACATGGCCTGGCTGTCCCGGACTCACAGACACACACACGTGCTCGGCCCTCATCAGGAGGCCCTGGCCCGGCCCTCCTAATCCCACCCAAGCTCTCGGTGGCCCGGGTGCCCAAGGGAGAGACAGGAGCGGAGGAGAGACGCCGTCCCCGCTGGCATCCAGCAGGTAGAGCTGGTGACACGGGAGGGGCTGTCCTCCCTCCGCAGGTTCCCTGGGCCACAGCCCAGCCACCCAGCTGTTCTGGGAGTGGAATGGCACTGATTTCCTGGTAGCCCTGAGCCGAGTCCCTTCCACATCTGGGAAGCTGTTGTCCCCAGCCCACCTCCCAGGGGCACCTGAAGGGGACCCAGGCCCCGCAGGGCCCTTTACCTTTGTGATATCTTTCACTGTGCCCTTAGGAGGAGGCGGGCTCCCGAGGGTACTACTTTCTGTCTCCTCCAGGTGGAGTCGGCCTTGGGCTGGGGGAGGGGCAGCGGCATTTCTGTTTGGGGGCAGTAGGAGGGGCCGGGGTGACAAGCAGTGGGCCAGGGACAGTGGGGTCCCTCCACCCTGCACCCTTGAACAGACACTGGGGATGTTCGGGCGGGAGGGTGAGGCAGGTCCCTCCGGTGTCACTGCTGCCCCACGGGGGCCTGAGTAGGCGTCACTTGACCAGGTCCCACCTCGCTGGCCCTGCGCTCCAGTTCGGGGCTAGTCCAGTCGCAGAGCTGGACCTTGGTCCCACGTGCAGAGCAAAAGGATTGGGCCGTGTGTTTCTGGCCGTGTCTGCTGAGCTTCCAGAAATGGCTGGGTTGGGGTCCCCTGAGGCCTGGTGTTCGGAGGCCCCGTGGAATCAGATGCTCTGGGCGGGGCCTGGGCGTCTGCATTGACCAACCCCTCTCTCCTGTTTCCCTGTGGTGCTAGGGTTGGCCCATTCACACTGAGCAACATCCTTCATCCTTTTTTTATTTTGCAGCAAAGTTGCTCAGGATGGTTACCAACTTGCATCCTCCTGCCTCAGCTTCCCAGAACCTGGCTCCTCGGGCTGTTGTGGTTTTTTTTTTTTTTTTTTTTTTGGGACAGGGTCTCACTTTGCAGTTCAGACTGGCCTTGGGCTCACTTTGTAGCCCAGGCTGGTCTCGAACTCACAACGATCCTCCTGCCTCAGCCTCCTGAGTGCTGGGATTACAGGGGTGCGCCACCACGCCCGGCACCAGGCTGTTTTTATACCCTGCTGAAGTCTCCCCAAGCAGATCTTGCCCCTCCATTACCTTCCTCAGTTTACCCTGGGGGAAAACAGTCTTCACGGGGAACGAGAGACTGGCAGCCGTGGCACAGGCGCAGCAGGGAGCTGTCCCCCCAGGCTGGCTGGGCCGGGGGCCGCAGGTGCTTTCTGGCGTCCCCCGGAAGGGGCCCTGGGAGAGGAGGCTCCTGGCTGTGCCCTCCAGCGTCCTGACTCCCTTAGCTGCTCTGCGCTGCCCCCGGGGTCCCTCAGAGCCCCTCCCCTCTGCTACCTTCTCCCTGCCCACCCGCCTCCCAGGGCTCCTCTCGAGGGCTCCCCTGCAGCTGGGTATCCTCTGTCCCCCAGGGGGTGCCCTCCCCCCTTCCCAGCTGTGCTCCCCACCGCGACCCCCTCGCCGGCCCCCCTTCCTGCCGTGGGCACAAACACGGACGCCCGCGCTGGCGTTATTAAAGATGACATTTAACCAGAGCTGGAGTTCCCGCATGGATGGCTGCAGACCTCGAAATCAAAGCGCAGCCGCCGGCCGGGCGCGCCTGCCAGGGGCCTCGCGGCATCCTGGTCGCCAGGGCTCCGCGTGGCCTCCCGTGTAAACCCCGCTGCGCGCCGGGGTCTTGAAAGCCGCGCACCTCCTTTCATTAGACTAACAAATAACGCGTAACAGAAAACATCTGGGAAGAGCAGCCTTAACGCGCTCAAGATGGGGCTGCGGGCGGCCGGTCCAGCCGGTGGGCAGCCCCGCCGGGCAGGGCGCGGGGCTGGGACAGAGCCACCTCCTTCTGCTCGCCTTGCTCTCGCTCCGCCAGTCCAGGGGAGGAATGGGAGCAGAGGGTCTGCGTGCCGAGGGCACGGTGCCCTGCTTTCGGGCCTCATGGCCTCCCACCTCAGCGATGGCATGGTCCCCCTGGCATGGTGGTGCAAAACTCTCATCCCAGCACTTGGAAGGCTGAGGCAGGAGAGTTGCTGTGAGTTTGAGGGCAGCCTGGGCTACCTAGAGAGAGACTGTCCCAAAACAAACAAAAAGTAGAAATAGAGGTGACACAGGTCTACGGCACAGGGGCCAGAAGCCAGTTGCGGGTCCCTGCAGTGCCCCAGGCTTTGGCGTGAGCCTCATCTCCTGCCACCGTCCGAGCTCTGTGCCTTTGGCAGCGGGTTTGGAGGGTGTGGGGGAGGCCAGAAGCCATGGCTGCACGTGGGACCTGCCCAGGAGGGCGCCTGCCGATGCGATCCATCGCAGAGGAGGGAACCAGCTCAGGGAGGTTGAGTGACTCGCCCCAGGCCGCTCTGCAGGAGGAGAAGCGGGGCTTGAGCCAGAGCCTGGGGTGCACTTTCGGGGAGGCTGAGGCGCAGGGTGAGGACACAGTGCTGTGCCACTGCCTTGCGTCTGGGGACCCCCTGCCCCGGAGTCTTCCAGCCTGCAGGGGGACAGGTGCTGCAGACTCCAGGCCCCTCCCACCCCTCCTCACACCCTGGGGCCTCTGGCTGTGAGGACGGTTCCAAGACGGAGGTCCGGAGGTGGGGAGCAGGTGGGTTGGCGGTTGGGCCGCTTCTCCTTGGGACAGGCACACTTAGGCTTTCTCCCAGGCCCTCGGAGCCCCAGCTTTCCCGAGGCCGACAGAGGCCACCCAGCGCCATGCGCCCGGATGACCGAGGCGCTGCTGCCGGGTCCTCGTGTCTCTGGGGAGCTGCCCGGGCTGCGGCGGTGGTGGGACGGGTCCCCGTCTCCCCGTCCTGCCGCCTGGAGCACCTGGGGACTGAGGTGTGGGCCGGCGGGGGCTGGGGCCACGCGGTCCCGGAGGGGCCCCATGGGGCGGCTAGGGTTTCCCGGAGACGGGGTTCATGCTGTGCCCCCTGCCGGGCGAGGGTGTGAGGAGATCGTCAGGGCTCGGGCGGGAAATTGCCGGAGACAAGAGGTAAAAACGCACAACTCTGGTTTCCTGGGAAGGAAGAAGAAAAGGAAAGGCTCTGACCGCAGAAAGCAGGCTTGTTGTTTGGAGAAAGCTCCACATCCAAGCCTTGGGGGCTGCAGAGGGGGGCTGCAGCCTCAGAACCCCAAGTTCCTCCCACAAATGTTTGTTGAGTAACTGCTCGGTGCTGGGCCTGGGCTGGGCATGGGGATTTGGACCCTGGTGTGAAGGAGCCGGCCTGGCTGCTGTGGGGACAGGTAATGGGGTCCCCTCCCTTGTCTGGGGCTCGGGGAGGAGGCAAAATGCAACGGCGACCCTGCAGATGAGAGGAATTAGCTGGAAGAGATGCTCAGGGATGGACTCTGGGGCGAAGATGCCGAGGCTCTGGGGGGCCGTTGAGAGCGTGGGGCGAGAGGGGCCGCGTGCGGGCCTGGTGCAAGATGTGCAGGTTTAGGGACTCTAACCTGCCAGGTGCGCACAGGCCCCTGGGTGTGACCCCTCAGTCCTGCAATCCAGTTACTCCCCAGTCCTCTTTTATTTTTTTAAGGCAGGGTCTCTAAATCACTGAGTGGCCCAGGCTGGGCTCAAACTTGAGCTCCTCCTGCCTCAGCCTCCCAGAGCATGGCTGTCATTGAAGGAACACTGGGAATGCTTTTTCCGTGTTGGGGCTCTTGGAGCAGGGGTGGGAACCAGCGGCCCACGTGGGGACAGCAGTTGGGTCCTGTGTCTGGCCCAAACCCCTGATTAGTCATCTCTGCTGACCACCAGGGGGCTGTGTGTCCCTGAGCACTGAAGTGAGGAGGGTCCCGGGGCTGTCAGGCTGCCGGTCTGCATCTGAGAAGGGTGGTTCGGGGTACCTGGGCAAGGTCGGGGGCATGGAGCAGACGGTGCGTGGAGGCATCACTGTGTTCCTCTTCCACCCCGCCAGCCTCAGTGGTCCTGACAGGCCCATTCATCCATCCATCCGTTCATTCATTCTTTCTTTCTTTTTTTTTTTTGAGACAGGGTCTGGCTATTTAGAACTCACAGAAACCCTCCAGCCTCAGCTTCCTTGGTGGGATTACAGGTGTGCACTACCATGCGCGGTGTGACAGGCCCATTTATTGTGCATCTGCTGTGTGCCTTGCCCTCCACGGAACCGTCTCATCCTATCCAGAGGTGGGCAGTCTCCTGGCCCCATTTACTAGACCTGAAAGCTGAGGCCCAGAAAGAAAAAGCTCACACAGGGAGGCCCTGCGGGGGTCCAGGTCTTGTGCCCCTGTCTGCAGTGTGTTCCCTAATCCTGCCACCCAGGGCACCGGTGGGGGAGTGGGCTCCCCCAAGCTCCCCAACCCCCAGGCGTTCGTGTCTGAGCCGCACCTCTCCGATCTGGGCAGTGGGCATCGCTCTTCAGAGCTCCACCTCCCAGCCGCCTGGGGTTCCGCAAACGCAGGGAGAGGCGTGGCTGCGGCCCGAAGGAGGAGGGGCTGGGGCTGGGATGGGGCGAGGGGCCCGACCCCGTGGGCCTGGTGACCCGGGTACCCTCGGGATGCGCAGCGTCCCGGCCACTGTCCCCACGCACAGAAGGCATCTTGCTTTATTTTCATAGCCCCGATTGCAAATGCGTCCAATTTCAGGACAGACGGCGTCTAGGAAACACAGCGCAGCTGTTTTCATAACGTGGTGTTGGAGGTGGAAATGCAAATTAGAGAATAACTGCACCTTAGAAAGAAGGAGAGTGTGGTTGCAAGGGAAAGACGCCTGGGGCGGGAGGCTGGGGTGTTGGGAGCTCCTCGGGTTGCATGCGGATCTCGGCCGCGAGCATGCACTTGCACGCACACACGCACGCCCGCCCTGGGCGCAGCAGAGCTGGTGTAGACGGGGTTTGCACTCTGGGAAAGCTGGTCGTGCCCCGGGACCCCGCTGTCCCAGCGGCAGCCGGAGCGGCTCCCCGCGATCCAGCAGTCGGGTCCGCAGGCCGGGACGGGGGGCGGGGGCAGTGCCAGCGCAGGGGGCACCGTGCCTGGCGAGGAAGCATTGGGTTCCGCCCATGCCAGTTCTGGCTGCCCGGGACCCCCTGCCTCCCTCCCCCAAACCAGAACCAGATGGGAATCCGGGCTCTGGCGGGCTGGGGGCGGGGCGGACGCATGGGCCCGGAGCCTGGGCAGCCAGGGCGACCCGCCAGGCGCCCGGTTCCAGAGGGCCCGAGGCAGGCCGTGTCCTCTGTGGCACGCAGGGGCCGGCTCGGAGTGGGAGAGACCCAGCGCTCTGGAGAACTGGCTGGCAGAGTCTGGGCTTCAAGGGGGTTGTAAAGGATTTGTATTTATTTATTGGTTTTTTGGAGACAGGGTCTTGGTATGTACCCTGAGCTGGCCTCCAATTCATGGAATCCTCCTGCCTCAGCCTCCTGAGTGCTGGGGTTGCAGGCATGTGCCAACACGCCCCGCTGTGGATGAATGCTTGCTGCCTTCTTCAAAATGGGCGACTTGGCGGTGTTGCTTGGTTGAGGCTGCTCCTCATACCCCAAATTTTTCACTGTCTATTTTCCCACGGGTTCAGGCGTGTCCCCGAGGAGGGCGTGGGCGTTTCATTGGGAGGGTGACGACTCCGTGGATCTGGCTAAACGTCTACCCGGTGGCTTGCATGGCCTGGGACGCCCTGCGGGAGGAATCAAACTGATCCCCCTTCACTCCCAGAGCCAGGGGAGCCCCCCTCTGAGCCTCAGTTTCCCCGAGTGCCTGGCGAGGCGGTGACAGCTATCCAGGGCGTAAGGCGCAGCGGGGAAGGCAATGGGGACCCGGGACAGAGGCTTCCTGCTGCTGCCTTGCCGACTCCTGGGGGCCCCGGCCGCACCCCTGGCAGCTGCTGGTCCCCAGGGGCCCACATCTTCCCAGCATCAGCACGAGGAAGTGTCCCGACCCAAACCAGCTCCATATTAAGTAAAAACTCAGTCCCTCCGCCCCGGCCCCACCCCGGGATGGCCGCGCAGACAGGGCCTTGTTCCCTTGGCTCTTGGCAACACAGTGTGTCCCCACCCCTCCGCAGTGGCCGTGCCCCTTCCCCAGAGGCCTCTCGGTGTCCCCCGTTCTCAGCCGCTGGGATGGCAGTGAGACAGCAGACTGGGCTGAGCGCTCGATCAGCCCAAGGGAGGGCTCTGCCTAATTCCAGCTCTGCCGTGGGGTCCTCAGGCCCTGGCCACGACATGTCCCTCCAGGGCTGGCTGTGCCATCATGAAGGTGACTTTTAACCTGGTGCAGTGGTGGTGGACACCTGTCATCCTGGCACTCCGGAGGCTGAGGCAGGAGGATCCCAGGTTTTAAGGCCAGCCTGGACAACTCAGTGACTTAGCAAAATGTTCCGGCTAAACGTCCACCCGGTGGCTTTTAGGACTTGGTGAATACCCAATATTCTGTCTCCAAAAGGGCTGGGTACTGCAAAAACAAATGGGTAAAGTAAATGATAAAGTGACTTGGTGGTAAAGCCATTGCCCGAAGGGAGCCCCCAACGGGCAGCCCAAATTTGCACCGGAAGTAGGTGGGAGAGACCAGGACTCCTGCGCCCAGGAGATCCAAGGCGGGGAGAGAGCCGACCTAGAGAGGCTGAGTGTTGATTGGCTGGAGCTGGGAACAGCATTCCAGCCGGAAAGAACAGAGAGTGTGGGGACAGGAAGTGGGGTCGGTTCAGCTTCAAACCTGCCTCCCACAGCACCCTGAGCCAGCCTGCTGAAAACCTCCAGCCTTCTGCTTTTCTGAAGTGGGGTGCTTGGTGTCTTGCAGAGCTTGAGGTCTGGGCAGGGTGCTAGGGCAGTTTGACCCCACATCTCACAGGCTCCTTCTGTGTTTGATTAGTGCTGGCCAGGGACAGCCACCAGCAGAGGTACACAGGTCTGCTTCTGCTCCTTGGAGCCTGTGGGCTGCTTGTGGCAGTCCAGCACTAACATAGGTTGATACAGCTGTGTGCATGCACAGAGGTTCTCACACCAGGGGAGGGCTTTTCCAGTAGGATCTTGTAGGATGCCTAAGAGCCCATTGTTCACCCCTTCCTGACTCCTGCTGCCCATGGGCTGGATTGTGTGGCCTAGCGTATTTCCCTTGTGACTGCGCTGCATGTTCATACCTGGAAGGGATGGTGCTGGCTCTGTTGCTGGAATTGAGTATGTGTGGCCTTTACCTCTGGCTTCCCACAGGCTTATGGCTTAGGGGTGCTGGGGTCACAGCTCTTGTGGTCCTTCACACCTGAGCCTCTCCAGGGTGACTGCAGCTCCCGGGGGTTAAAGCGCTATGTCTCGGTCAGTTTTCTGTGTGTGTGTGTGTGTGTGTGTGTGTGTGTGTGTGTGTGTGTATTATTATTATCATCATTATCAATCATTATTATTGTGGTAGTGAGGATTGCACCCAAGGGCGTGCTACCGCTGAGTGACACCCCAGTCCCTTTTAGTTTTTATTTTGAGACAGTCTCTCACTAAGCTGCCCGGGATGGGCTGGAACTTTCGATCCTCCAGACTCAGTCTCCCGAGATGCTGGGATGAGAGGCGTGGGCCGCCGCGCCTGGCTTCCAGTTGTTTACCTGTGCCGGACCGGATGTGTAGTGACCACTGGCTTGTGACGGCCCTGCGCTATGGGTGCTCATTCCAGACAGCACACTTCCCGCCTGGGCACCCGCCGTGACCTGAGGAAGGAGGGGCCGCGGCTCAGACCTGGGTGCTGTTAAAACTGTTCTGTGAGCCGGTGGTTACGCAGATTGTATCTAAAACACAGGCAGTGTGCACCCTACACAGGCAGTGTACACCCTACACAGGCAGTGTACACCCCACCTCTTTCTAATCTTGCACATCACGTTTTTTCTTCAGTACAGAGGATCAAACCCAGGGCTCTCGACAGCCCCAGCCCCTTTCTGTTTTGAGACAGGATCTCAATAAGTTGGACTACTTGAACTTGGGATTCTCCTGCCTCAGCCTCCTGTGCATTTTACTGTTTTTTCCTCCCTGTCTCTTTCCTCCTGCTTGGTTGCATTTTACTCTTATTCGTGCTCTTGTTCTTTGCACCTGGCACATCGGGCAGTGGGAATGGACTGCACTGGGGGCTTCTGGACTCCAATGTCACCTTCATCGACGTCATGCAGTAGCTTGAAATCGGCCATGGTAGGGGGACGTCCGCTCCAGAAGCCAATAGAAACTATCAGTCCAGGCCCCTCCGCCCCGGGAGCCCGTTGATGAGTCTCTTCGTTTTCTTCCTGCCCCTTTTAAGTGGGCTTTCTCCTGGCACCTCGGGGCGCCGAGCAGAACTGAGCGTGGGCACAGCGATGTCCCACACGCACCTCCCCCTGGCAGCCGGCCCAGGGGTGGGACGCTCGTCACCCCTGGAGCCCACTGTGACTTGGCACTGCCGGGGCCTACAGCCTACATGGCAGGGCACTCTTGGTGGCATCCTGCGGGTTTGGAAAACTGTCTCTGACATGTACAGGCCCCAGTGGGTCACAAAGAGTGGAGTCCCTGCCCTAAACTCGCCCCCCAAACCCACCTGCACCACCACCCTCGCCCGGCAGCGCTGGTCTTTTCACTGTCCGACTCGGTCTGTCTTCTCCAGGGTGTCATCAGGTTGGGACCTGCAGCCTGGGGCCTTTGCACACTGGTTTCTTTCCCTTATATACTTGATTTTAGCCAAAAGGCCCAGAAGCTGCTTTTCCCTAGAGATACGCACTTGTGTCCTCCATGGCCCCTCTTGGTTGACAGTTCTTTTTCGTTGCTGCATAATACCCCACCATCTGGGCATACCACAGTCTACTCATTCACCTACAAGTTTTCAAGTTTTTTGTTCCTTTTTTGGGGTTTTTTTTTTTTTTTTTTGTCTTTTTTTTTTTGTCTTTTTGAGACAGGGTCTTGCTGTGCAGTTCAGGCTGGCCTTCAACTCACTTTGTAGCCCAGGATGGCCTTAAACTCAAAGCAATCCTTCTGCCTCAGCCTCCCAAGTACTGGAAGGTTTTTTTGGTTCTTCAAAACAAGACCTCACTATATATTCCAGTCTGACCTTGAACTGTGTCACCCACACAGCTTTGAATTCATGGCAATCTGCCTGCCTCAGCCTTCTGAGTGCTGGGATCACAGGTGTACACTACTACTCCTGGCTGTTTTCAAGTTTGGACAGTTAAGACGAAACCCACTATAAACATCTTTGTGCAGGTTTCTGTGGGATAGAAGATCTTAACCCATTTTGACCAAGGCCAAAAAGTGTGATTGTCCAGTCTCATGGTGAGGGCGTGTTTAGTTTTGCAAGAAAGGAACTACCAAGCTGCCTTTTGAAGTTGGTGTATCACCAGGCATGAGGGCGAACACCTTCAGCACCAGGACAGTGGGAGGCTGAGGCAGGAAGTTCACCAGTGCTCCCCTGGAGGAGGAATGGGGGTGTTCAGGGTCTCGGGTGGGGCCAGACAGCACCCACTGGCTGTTTGTTTTGAGACAGGGTCTCACTGTGTACCCCAGGCTGGCCTCAAACTCACAGCAGTCCTCCTGCCTCAGCCTCCCAAGTGCTGGGATGACGTGTATACCACCACAGCGGCTCCCATGGTTAATTTTTTGGGGTCACTCTAGCCTTCCAGGCAGAGCCGTTTTCTACCGCCAGGCTATGAGTGTGGACGGGGGCCTGGTCATCAGCTCCACCAACTCCAGAGCTTTCTGCCTGCAGGGACAGGGTGGGCATCAGGCAGAAAGATAGGCCAAGTGATCAGAAATCGCCACCAAGCTCCGGGCCCCAGAGCGCACTGCCTGCTTGAGGCTCGCGTGTCCCCTGCTGTCTGCTGTGACTCCGAGCCCCCAGCTTTGGCCTGGGGTCCCTCCTAGGGCAGCCCACCTTTACTGGGGATGCCAGGCTGGCCCCTGCTGTCCTCCCTCCAGGTTCCTGATTTATTACTGGCGCTAGGGACTGAACCCAGGACATCAAATATATTTGGCAATCGTCCTGCTACCGAACTACAGCTGCAACCTTTTTTGCAGGGGCAGTGGGACCGGGCTGGGGAGCAGCAGCCCCGGCCCGCCCCGCGCTGGGGGACTCAGACTCGGCCAGGGAGGGTTATTACCAGCAGCGGGGCTTTGTTCCTGACAGCGCCTGCTAACGAGCCCCCCGAGTGAATCAGGGCATGAGAGGGGGCTCTAAACAAGCAGCACAGGAAAAAGCCTTCCCCGGGTTTAAGGGCCGCGTGGCACTTTGATGTGGACCCGCTTCCTTGTAAAGCCCTCGGGGCAGGAGTGGCGCCGGCCCAACCTGGAGGCCAAGACGACTGGCAGTTTGCAAGAACACGCTCAGCTCAGCAGCTGCGGGGCCCTGCGGGGTGGGGTCCTGGGCACCTCCTCTCCTGACCCTTGGCACCCCCCTAGTCTGTTGCCATCCTGCCAACAGGAAGGGTGGATGCTGAACGTCGTCACCCCCTCAAAGCCCAAACTGTCATCCCACGGCCATCATCTCAGCATTCGGGAGGCTGGGGCAGGAAGATCGCAGCGCGTTTGAGCCCAGCCTGGGCTCGGCAGCGAAACCCTGTCTCAAAAAACAAACAAACAAAACAAAACCAAAAAAAGGCTGCAGCTGTAGTTCGGTAGCAGAACGATTGCCAGATATATTTGACGTCCTGCGTTCAGTCCCCAGCGCCAGTAATAAATCAGTCAAAGTATAAATCAGTAGATTAATTACATCGAGACCCAAAGTAGTCCTGTGCCCCGGAAGAGCATAGGACCCTTGGGCAGCAGAGCAGAGAGCGGCTTTGGCTGTGCCCTCCGCTTCCCGTTGGTAGGATGTGGCTAATAAAGCAGCACCTCCAGGCTCTGCCGGAGGGGTCCCCACGCCCTGAGGTGTCCCCGCAGGCCTCACTTATGTGCGGGTGAGCCGCTGCCAAGGCACAAGGCTCAGCGGGAGCAGGGGAAGGGGCGCGGGGAGACGCCCAGGGAGGCTTGCGTGGGCGCTCTGGGCCCCGGGGAGTGCCCAGCCGTGCGGCGGGGTGCGCTGGGCACTCGGCGCCAGGGCTGTGCGCGGCCGCGCTCGCC
>NW_004955570.1:1783273-1791098 GCF_000276665.1 Chinchilla lanigera
AGTTTGAGCCCAGCCTCGGCTGCATAGTGAGTTCAAGGCCAGGCTAACCTACACAGAGAGACCTTGTCTCAAGATAACCAAATAACAATAATAAACAATCAAACCACAGGAAGGTCCCGGGCTCTGGCTGCGGGTCCCCTCTGTGAACCTGGACGCCCTGCACAGCCTTGGAGAGCCCTTCTCTTCCGGACCACCCCTTCACCTGAGGGGCTGTAGAGTCAGGGCAGAGCCGGGGCCCCTGGGGCGGGTGACCACTCCTAGCTGGGAGGTCAGGAAGGAGCCAGGCGGATGGGGCGGGGCCACTTCAGTCCTCTCTGCGGAGGCCACCCTGACCCTCATTTGTGTCCCGTGTTAGGGGAGCAGGGTCCTCAGAAGCCAGTGGGAACCCAGCTGTCCACTGCGGGCGCTGAGGTGCTGCAGGTAAGGAGCCTGACACCCACGTTGGGGGGCTGAGACTGGGGTCTAAACAGGCATTTGTCGCGCTGCTGCTGCGGACACCCCGTGTGTCTGCCTCCTGCAGAATCCTGGGGCCTCTTCTGGGAACCGAGGCCCCCGAACCCGGGTGCAGAGGCCAATTCCCATCCAGATGCACACCCTTAGACTGGGAAATCCCATCCTCTGTCCCTCTGGAGGCTCAGGGCCAAGGGGCCTCGTCCCCAGGCTCCCGGAAGTGGAGGAGGGGGCCTGGGCCCAGCCGCACCCCGCGTGTGTCCCTCGTGCCCTGGAGGAGGTGGGCAGCAGAGAACCTGGGCCCTGAGTCACCAGCTGCTGTTGTTCGGGACCGGGATACCCGGCTGGCTGATGGTGGCTTCCCCCGCAGCGCAGGGCTCCCCCTGCTGTTCAGCAACTGCTGTGCCGAGGTCAGGCGGCCCACCACAAGGCACTGTGAACCGCAAGTGTGCGGTTCAAACGTGGACACGTTGACCTCCGAAGCCTGAGGGCTGGTGAGATCGGCGCTTAAGAAACCACCATCCTGGGGCTGGGGATTTAGCTCAGTGGCAAAGCGCCTGCCTGGCAAGCGCAAGGTCGTGAGTTCGGTTCCCGGTACCGGAGAAAAAAAACCAAAAAAATAAATAAATAAAAAAAAAATAAAAAAAAAATAAAAAAGAAACCACCATCCCGCTGGGGATTTAGCTCAGCAGCGCAAACGCCTGCCTGGCAAGTGCAAGATCCTGAGTTCAATGCCCGGTACCGGGAGAAAAAAAAAAAAAAAAAAGAAACCGCTGTCCCCTCGCACACCTGTCATCCCAGCACTCGGGAGGCTGAGGCAGGAGGATTACCAAAAATATAGAAATCGCCATCCCCACTGGAGCAGGGATGAGCGCTCACTGTCGGTGACGAAGAAGACAGGAAACAGGGCGGAGGCCTGGGGACATGGAGTGAGCTCCAAGCGCCGCACGCCTGGTCACGTGACTGTGCGAGCTCCCAGCAGTGCTCCTGTTACCGGGGTGCACGCTGGGGCCGGTGTTGTCTGGGAACTTCGGGTACCACTGTCCCTGTTCCTGGTGAGGAACCTCGGGCTCGGGAAGGTGAAGCCACTCGGTCACAGAGCTCACACAGCCGGCCTGTGAAATCAGGACCGGCGGCCACTTCGGTGACAGCAGCTACAGTTGCACAGGTTGTTGACTGCATAATGGTAAGGGGCACCAAGGACACATAGCCGGTTGGAATGGGCTTCGTGGAGTTGTGCAGTGCACAACATGTGCAGTCGTATACCTTGTCCCTAGATGTGTCTGATCTTAATCTTGGACTCTTTTGTCTGCGCTCCGTGCAAACAAAATGATGTTCGTGTAAGTGGAGGCATGTGGGCGCAGGACAAGGGGGTGCAAGGGGTGAATGGGGTCTGCTGGGGGCGGCTTACGGGGGTCTTTTTGCTGTTTGAATGTCCCTCGGTGCAGCCGTGGGCTGTCGTTCCAACAGAAGGAGCGGCGTCAGGAGGCGCAGAGCAGCTCCGCCCAGCAGGACGTCGGCCGCCATGGGCAGGGCCGTCGTGCGTCTGGCGTGGCTGCCGGGAGCCGCGTGGCTCTGTGACTGAGGGGTGGACTTGTGTGTTTGTTTCGCTGTGATCAGAGCTCGAGAGTGGACGGCGGCAGACGGGGCAGAGCCCCACGCTGGGTGCGCGTCCATCAGCGGAGGCCCACCCTTCCCTGCGGTGGCCGCGAAACGCCGGCTCCTCAGCTGGCGGGTGAGGGGGGCTCTTGTCCGATGGCCCCGGGGACGGGGTGGCCCTTCCTATGGAGCAGAGCTCCTGCATTGGACACTTCTGTGCCCGGGTGGCAGGAGCAGAGGCAGGGTTGGCAAAGCTGCCAGTCTTGGGGTGCAGAGACCCAGACGCTGCCCCTCATGGAATTAAGCCAGTGCCATGGGGGGGGGGCACAGGGAGCTGGAGTAGGACTCACTGTAAGGAGAATTTCCCTTTCCCTTTCTTTTTTTTTTTTTTTTTTTTTTTTGTTTTGTTTTTTCTTTTTTGAGACACATTCTTGCTATGTAGACCAGGATGGTGCTGAACTCACTCTGTACTCTGGGCTGGCCTCAAACTCCAGATGATCCTCCTGCCTCAGCCTCAGTGCTGGGATTACAGGTGTGTGCCACCATGCCCAGTCTGTAATGGAGATTTGTCTAGAGTCAGGGTTACCTGTTGTTCGTCAGTGTTCTCAGCACCGGACACAGTACCAGACACCCACAGTTTGAGGGAGGAGGGCTTTAAATTGGCTTCCGGTTTCAGCGGATGCAGTCCATGGCCGGCGGCTCTGAGGCAGGACAGCACGGTAGAAGACCATGGTGGGCCAGAACTGCTGAGCTCATGGTGGCCGGGAAGCACAGTAGGGGACCAGGGCCCAGGAGGAAGGGGCCAGGAACCAGAGGGACCCCACAGCCACACCTCCATGACCACCAGACACACCCAGGAATGTGTGACCAATCCTCTGGGTGGATCCCAAGCCAATCAAATTAACCGTGCACCCTGACTGCCACACCTATTGAATAAAGACGCTGCTGGGGACACATTTAAAGCCACAGAAGGTAGCACTGCCCAGACTAGGGGAGCTGGGTGGAGGCTGGGGCACAGCCAGGTACCCAGGGTGCCGACAGAGCAGGGACAGCGGCCCTGGCACACTTTGCTGGCCACACTGTGCACAAACCCTGCCATCCTTGCCTGGCTGTGTGACTGGGGTTAGTCACTTTACCTCTCTGATCCTCGTCATCCCCCACAGCTGATCAGGCTCAATACAGCGCCTCTGACTTCTAGAAGGTTCTGGAAGCCAGTGCTGGGCACATAATAAGAGCCAAAATGGAAGCCAAAGAGGAAAGGGAGGAAAGAGTCCTCCCCCATCCCCAGGCCCCAGGGCCTCAGCCCCGGAGACAGTGGCCTCCAGCCTGGCTGGGCTGATTCTCTGACACACATTTTCCAGCTCACCCCGAACACGGGCCTGGGTCAGGAATCCTCAGCCAGGTTCCAAGTTCAGTCTCGGAGGGAGGTGTGGGTTGGGCTCCGTCCAGGGACATAGACCCCTTAAAATCACCAGCAAATCTCTGTGCACCTCGCTGTCCTGGTCCCTGGGGCTCCCTGGAATCCCCAAGGGCTCATGATTGTGATAGAAAGGGGAAGATGGGGTGAGCCAGGGCCTGGGTGTCATTTGGGGGTCAGGGGTCTGGGAGACATTGTACTCGCTCTACAGCCTGCAGACGGGGTCCTGGGAACTGGCAGAAGCCGGCAGAAAAAGGAAAGAATCCATGCCAAGCCAGGGGTGGTGGCGTGCGCCTGTGATCCCAGAACTCAGGAGGCTGAGGCAGGAAGATGGTTGGGAGTTTGAGGCCAGCTCAGGCTACACAGTGAGTTCACAGCCAGCCTGCATGAGACCTTATGACACACACACAAATAATAATAATAAATAAATAAATGCAGCAGGGGCTTGAAGGGATGACCTCTAAATCTCTGGTTCCAAGTCCTTGGGAGGAAAACTGCAGATAGGCGAGCCCAGAACTTTTGTTTCAAAACCAAGCCCCCGGCAGTGCCCGGTCTCGGTGCCCAGCCCAGCCTGCTCCCTGACTTCCCGGCTGCCCTCAGGCTGGAGAGGTCCCTGGGTCATAAATGCGACAGGGACCCCAGGCTGCCCGGGCAGCGCCCTCGCCTGCTCTGGAAAGGGTGAGGTACCCGCCCGACCACGGTGTCAGCTCCTAACTCAAGTCGGGTTTTCACTGTGAATCCGGCACAAGGCCATCAGCTTTAAAGCCAGACAGTGCAGAGTGAACCCCACTTAGGGCCAGATCGGAGCTGAGCCCCCCAGTGACACCCCAGCTCCCACCAGGTGCTGCCATACTCTCAGGAGCTTGGGGGGGGGTGTCTCAGGAGTGGAGACACTGAGGTGTGACCAGAGACGCTGGGACCTGGAGCCCCTGACACGTGTGCCCTGAGGAGGCTGTGACACCCAGGACCCCACAGGGTGGGACCCTCTCCTGCCCACCAGGGAGCCCTGTGGTGATCACAGGATCTGGCCCTTCATGTTGTTGTTTTTTGGTACCGGGAATCGAACTCAGGACCTTGCGCTTGCCAGGCAGGCGCTTGTGCCGCTGAGCTATATCCTGGCCCTGTTTTGTTGAGACAGGGTCTCACTATGTAGCCTGGGCGCACCTTGAACTCACGGTGATCCTCCTGCCTCAGCCTCCCGAATGCTGGGGTGATAGGTGCACACCACAGTGCCGGGCTGCCTTCAGATATTAAGCCAACTCGGTCTGGCTCTGCCTGGCCGCAGGAGGGCCTGGGGCGCTCTCGGTCCTGCCTGGGAGGCTTGCGGGTGGTGTGGAGAGCTGGCAAAGCCCCTCCTCAAGTGCTGGTCTCTACATTCAAACCCAGGTCTGGTCTTTTCTAGCCATGTGCCACTGACATGTCACCCAGGGCGCTGTGCCTCAGTTTCTCACAGGCAAAACTAAACTGAGAGGCAGCGTAGTATGGGGTTAGGTGAGGGCAGCCCCTGATACGCGCATTTTTTTAGCTGAGACTTGGAAGCCAGAGCGGTGAAAGGGTTTACCCAGGCCCATTTTATTAGTGTAAGATTCAAACCCAAGCTGGGCGTGTCAGCGCGAGCCTGCAGTCCCAGCACCCCCGAGGCTAAGGCAGGACTGCCACAAGTTCAAGGCCAGCCTGCGCTACATAGCTAGACATTGTCCGGAAGCAAAACAACCAAAATAAAACAAAACAACTGAGATCCAAACCCAGAACTGCCTCCATCCCTAACCACGAGGCTACACTGCCTTACTACCCGGAGGGCTCCAAACCCCGCCCCCAGCTCTCAGGGAAGGAAGTGGTTTCAAGTTCCTTCTGCGGCTGGGGGCTTCAGAGGAGCCCAGATCTCTCCCAAGGACCTGGCGGGCAGTCGCGGACCCCTGCCAGCCTGGCCCGCATCCCGCCACCTCCGCCTGTGCGTTTCCCGCCACGAAGATCCGAGCGAGCCCCTCCCAGGCGAGGGCCTGGTGTTAATTTGTCAAATCCTAGTCCAGGTCCCCGGGACCCGGTGTTTATTTTCGCGACCCTGTGGGCCGCGTCACGTGGCGGCGGGGGCGGGGCCTGCCGATTGGGTCGGAATCGCGCTAATTAATAAAAGTTATTTATTTGGGTTGGAGCTCGCGGGAGCCCCGGGGTCAGGCGCAAACTGACTTCTTTGAAGCAAAAACAAACAGAGAACGTCTCTCAACAGCTCGGGAAAGGCGGCCCGAAGAGCGGGGTTTATTTGTCTTCCGCAGAATTTGCAGTTAATTCCCTGCAGACTGTTTAGCCCCTTGGATTACACGGAGTAAGACAAACCCGGCGGCCCGGCTGGCGGGGGCCTCGGTCCTTCCGCCGCAGGGAGCCTTTAACGTCCCTGGCCCGCAGTCAGCCAAATAAATCTACGTGTGAAATAATTTAATGGCAGAAGGCCGCTCCAGTCATCTCTTTTCTTTGTAACGAAATCGTCGGGTTTTGAGGGAGAGGGAGAGGGGCGCGCCAGGCGTCCCTGCCTCCTGCACTTGCGAGCAGCCCGATCAGAGGAGATGGGTTCGTGCCTTGCTTTGAGTTTTTATTTTTATTTATTTTTCAAGAGGGGGTCTTGTGCAGTTTAGGCTGTCCTTGAACTTCCGGTGATTCTCCTGCCTCAGCCTCCCAATCCCTGAGCATGCCTCACTTTTTCATGTTGGACAAAGCAGGCCCAGTGCTGTCCCCCAGGAGAAGTTGCTGTGAGGGGACAGGGGCTGGACACCAATGGCGTGAGGCCTGAAGGTGGATTTATTTTCTTAATACTGGAACCCCGGGCTGGGAGGACCCAGAGGGCCATGCACGCCCACCACAGCCCAGTTCTCAGGGGCTGCTCAGAAACAGATGGTGACAAGTACCCCAAGGGTCTCTCTACTTGGAGGCGGAGTCCACATGGAGACCTAGGCGGGGGCCAGCACTGTGGGTTTGAGTCTGGGCCATGAGAGAAACTGCCTGAGCCTCTTTGCCCTCTGTGATCTCTCCTCAGCCTCAGCACTTCACATGGGCTGCATCCATCCTGCCATTGCAGCTGAGCCCTAGGGGACCAAGGGGCAGGGAGAAAGGCTTTTGTCTTTAGCTGTGGCACAGAGCAGTCAGCCAAGCGGGGCGCTGAGTTCAGCTCAGCACCTCACGGCTGTGAGTCCCAAGATGAGCCTGGAGTGGGCATCATGAAGGACTGAAGGACATTCCCCCTCCTCTTCCTCCTCTTCCTCCTCCTCTTCCTTTTGCGGGTTCTGGGGACTGAACCCAGGGCCTTCCTACCGAGCTTCATCCACAGCCCTTTTTATATTTATTTATTTATTTGTTTGTTTATTTAGTCTTTCTGAGACAGGGTCTCACTATGCAGTTCAGGCTGGCCTTGAGCTCACTGTGCAGCCCAGGCTGGTCTTGAACTCGCAAGGATCCTCCTACCTCAGCCTCCCGAGTGCTGGGATTACAGGCATGCACCAGTATGCTCAGTCTTTATTTTTTATTTTGAGATGAGGTCGCGTTAAATTGCCCAGGCTGGGCTCAAACTCGTGATCCTCCTGCCTCAGCCTCCCAGAGTGCCGGGATGACAGGCGTGTGCCATCAGCGCCCCGTTGAAGGGCTGCGCCTCTGCTGGCTGTGATGAAGGCCCTGGCATTGCCACACCGGCGAGGAGCCGGTGGACTTGGGCCCCTCGCCCCCTTGATGCGAGTGTGACAGACCTGTGTCACCGTGCCTCAGGGGGGCAGCTGAGGAGAGGACCCATGGAGATGGCCCCAGCTCTCCAAGCTCGGTTTCCCCTGGTGTAAAGTGGGGCAGGGCTCCTGAGGTTGGGGACAGCAGAGGCCTCCCTTGCTTGAGGCCCCAATTGGCCTGGTCAAGGGCTGCAGGATGGCTTCACTTAAACACCCCCAGCTTCGGGTGCTCGGAAACTTCCCAGAAAAGTCTCCTTTCTTGGCCTAGATACTGATGTGTGAGGTGTGGGCCTGGTACAGCCTGAGGGGGTAGAAATCGGCTCTGGGATGGTGGCTGCCTTCCAGAACCTTCCAGAAACTTCCAGAAGCTTCCAGGCTGCCTTCTTGCTCTCCTCTCTCCACTGCCCTGGTTTCCAGCACCTGACTCTGATTTAGGGTTTGGGGTTCTTGCTGGTGGGGGTGGAGTGGAGAGATATCCAAGGGTACCCACATCCTTGCCTATCTTCACCTCTTTTTATTTGATTTTTTTTTTTTTTTCTGGTACCAGGAATCGAACTCATGACCTTGCACTTGCCAGGCGCTGTGCTGCTGAGCTAAATCTCCAGCCCCTTTGATTTTTGTTTTTTGAGATAGGGTCTCACTGTGTAGCCCAGGC
>NW_004955571.1:0-7556 GCF_000276665.1 Chinchilla lanigera
TTGAGTTACCTCTGCTGCAAATGCAGGCTTGTTGTCAGTGGCAGTAGTCAAGGGCAGGCCCTATCTAGGGATTATTTTTCACAGCAGGACCCTACAAAGTTATTGCCCTCTGAGTTAGGGTATGGAATGCCTCAGAAAAGCCCACGTAGGTGCAGCTGAGCACCAAGTCTTATCTGTATATCTGGGTGGAGGTCAGGGCCAGTGACACAGATGCTGAAGCCATATCTGGCTGCAGGGATACAGGTGTCAGTGCTGTAGCTTGAGCTTTTAGAACACATAGTAGGGGCAGGTCTGCCTCGGATTAAGATGGATCTTCCAGGAGTATCAAGTGAAGTTCTTCTGGTTTGGGTTGATGTTTCAGTCAATTGGATCTCTGGAGATGGCTTAGGCCTCTGGCATCTTTAGTGGCAGGTTTCCAAACAGCAGCAGGAAGCAGTAGCAGGAGAGCTTTGGCCAAAATAGCTTTATCTAAGGTGACCACACCATATCTAGCCTGTCAGACTCCATTTCTAACAAAGCTCATTACATCCATAACCAGGATGTACTCAGTGTATGTCAGGGGGTTGATTTTTAAGGCTGGTTGGCTCGTGGTCAGTGCCAGGCAGTCATGGTCTGGTGGACCCATCTTGGTGGACAGGTGTATGGCAGAATTGAATGGTCCTCAGTTATTAAGGAGGTGCAGTACAGCGTGTGGCACCTGGACATTTAGGTCTTGGCCTATGGTGAGCTTGTCAGTTTTTTGTTCAGAAGGACAATGACTGTTGGAGTGCAGAGGCAAAGGTGGGAGGGAGACCTTAGTGACTGGATCCAAATGTTTGCACAGGTAGGCCACTGGGCACTCCCAGGAGCTGACAGTCTGAGTAAGCATCATTGTTTTTGTGAACACAAGGATCTAGATTCTATAGAATCCAGCAGCTTCAACAAATTTGTGAAATTTCTCTATTTTAACCAGTTTCTTCTAGATATTGCAGTAGATATTCTGTGCCTTTGCAGCAGGCCGCTTGGGTGTCATTAATCAGAAGTGCAGTGATATTTTGTGCAGGGAAACTAGTGAGGTCAGCTGAGAGGATTCCTCTAAAGAAAGTAAGCAAGTTTTGAACCTCTGGGAGGTTGAGTCTAGGTTAGTTAAACTTTAGTTCAGAACTGTAGTTTTTCCATTTAAAAGTGAAGAGAGGGTGGCTGGCAGGTGCCAACTGAAGGAAGAAGAAGGCATTTTTTAGGTCTGGTCAGGTATAGCAGTACACTGTTAGTGGCAGAAGTCTGAGGCAACGTATATGGAAGGCAAACATGGCATTGGCTGCTTGGAGATGTTGAACTGGCTTTGCAGGCAGGAGAGATGTATTTTAAAGGAATGATCTATCAGAATCTCAAACTGCTTTAGGCAGCTGATAGGTGACTAGATACCTGTTTGTCCTTCTTGTAACATAGGATATGGGAGTATGCTTGGTGATCAGGTCCAGAAGTAAGTCTTTGGTTCATACCTGTAGGAGGAGAGTTTTCAGAATTTCAGGATTGTGGTTCTGTCTCAGGCTGATATAGGTGTCGTCTTTGTCTTGGGGAAAGTTCAGGGTTAAATTTGAGGGATCCTGACTGGCTTGGTGACAGAATTTCCGTTTGAGGAAAGTCCTCCCAGGCTGCAAGTTTGTGCCTGGCAGAAGGGGTGAGAGGCAAGGGTCCCAGTTGCCTTGGTGATGGTAACTTTTTTTTTTGGTATCAGGAATCAAACTCAGGACATTGTGCTTGCCAGGCAGGCGCTTGTGCCCTGAGGTATATCCCTGGCTCCATGGTAACTTTTCGACAGAGAGAAGTTTTGAAGGCAGAGAGCTCTGTTCCATTGTGTACCAGGAAAGTCACAGGTTTGTTCTCGACTTTGGCAATGATGGCTGACTCTCGGGGGCCCAATTTGTTAGAGCCTGGTCAGTCCTATCCATTCCGGCCCAACAGGGTGGGGAGAGGTTCAGGTTGAGGTGGGCTTGGATAGTCAGGTTTTTTTGTGTCTCACAGATGGAAGGGGCATTGGTCTTTCCCTATCCAAACTGTTTGCAGTGTGCACATTGGTCAGTTGCTGAGGCATACGATCTGCCATGAGTCTTAGGCTGGTGAGGTCTGAGGAGCACACTTAGGTCAGTTGGCACTATGGGGTTGTCATCTGATCCAGGTTGAAACTTTTTTTTTTTTTTTTTTTTTTATTTTTTTTTTTTTTGGTTTTTAGTATCCATAGCCCTTATAACTCATTTTTTGGTTTTTCTCCGGTACCAGGAACCGAACTCACGACCTTGCACTTGCCAGGCAAGTGCTTTTGCTGCTGAGCTAAATCCCCAGCCCCAGGTTGAAACTTTTCACCAGTCTTTTAATCTGAAGGGACATTTATGTTTTAGTGTCCATTAGCTTTTATCTTTAGCCAGAGGGTATGTTCATGTATCAGATCAGGTTTCTGGGTAACAGTCGTTAATGGGCTTTTTGCTCCCCTCTTTGATGCCTGAAAGAAGTGCTCAGCTGGGTTGCTTTGTTTAGGGGACATGACCTTTGGGAAAGGCCATGACTACCCATTTGTCAGGGCTGATGGGCTGATTTTTTCCCAATCAAAATGTGGACATTTCTGTGTTAAATAGACTCAGAAGGAATTGCTGACAGTCATCTCAGGTGGATATTGGATGATGCCATCTAACCAGGATAGAAAACAGAAGGCTTTGGCCTGGTTTAGTTGTCTGGAAGTAGACAAATTAGGAGCGGGGCCTAATTGCTTCCCATTTCTGGCTTCCTACATGTGTGTTGTGTACTCTTAAATGATGACACAGAAGACAAAGTGTGGGTGCCCTTCAGAGAGAGGCCATTCAGATGCCCACCTGGCTGTGTCCCTCCCCGGGACTCAGGTGCAACTTAGCTAAGGAGGGTGCAAGACCTCTTTTATGCCATATGTCTATAGCCATGGAACCGTGGGTGAGGCCCAATCAGGTACCATGACTGGTGCTTCCCAGTTTTGGTGCATAGATGGAGCAGCCTATGGCTTATGCTGTCCAGTCCACTCACTCACACATTCATTCGGCAGGCAATCAGAGGTTAAACATTCCAAACCCTTCCCCTTAGGTGGTCCTGACTAATGAGAGTTGATCAGACTCTCCTTCTGCTCGAACTGAGCAGGACTGACAGACGGACTAATTGGGGTGCCCTTGGGGATCTTACTGGAATGAGGCAGGCAGGCGGGCAGGCAGGCGGGCAGGCGGACAGGCGGGTAGGCAGAGAGATGAAGAGACAGACTCCTCATAGCTTTTGGGTGCGATATGCGCAGCTCAAGTGAGTAGCCAGGAATCCTCCTCCAGACTGTCAATAGGACGCGAGAAATCTCGCGGGGGGGGGGGCACATCTTTCCATTGGGACCTGGAGAGGTCCTTGCTCCATCTACGAGGGTAAAGACCAGTGACCAAAGAGGTCAGCATAGTCTGTTTTCCGAGCTGATGTACCTGCAAGCAAAAACACTGAAAGGACACGCAGGATTTGGAGGCAGATTTATTTTACACTGAATGGCCCTGATTGGGAATATTCCCAAAATACCAAGCCTTAATCCTTTGTAGTTTGGGGATTATATGGGGTGAGCAAGGAGGAAGTACAGAAGCAGTATTTCATAGTTACTGATTGGTTCTTATAATATGCATCATAGTGACCAGCTAAGCATCACAGTAACCAGCCATTTCTAGAGACAGGAATAACAGGAACTTGTAACAGGACCTGTTACCTGGGCAACTAAAAGACGGGCATTTTCTGTAAAACTAGGTGAACTAAACAAAATGACACAAAACATGAATGACCAGTTTAGCAAAGAGTTAGAGTCCTTGAAGGGGTTTCAATCAGAAATCCGGAAATTCAAAATTATATTGAAAGTATGGGCAGCAGTAAAGATCAACTGTGTGGACAGAATTTTAGAACTATAAAACAGCGATGCCTTTAAAGACCAGTTAGACAAAGACCACTTGGAATCAACAAGAGAACATGCAAAATGGATCCAACAGCTGCTAGATGACAAAGAAGCTGAATATAAGAGTAATTGGAATAAGTGAAAAGTCAGAAGACAATACAATGTAAATATTAAAACAGAAGCATTCAGTCTTGTATAAAACACAATAAGTAAAACTCAAGGACATAGATCTTTTTTGTTTTTTAATTTTATTTTTTGTTAATACATTTAGTCTTCAGTGAGTGGTAAATAGCTGTCTGGCTTTCTTCTGACCCTGAGGTATCAACAAAAGCTCTGCCCTCATGTAACTTCCATAGTAATATAAGAGGAAAAAACTTAGTAAGTAATGATGTTAGAGTCTACAAAGGAAAATAGGTGGCTTACTGTGAAAGACAGGGAAGGATGCCTCCATGTATTTGAAAGATAAGGCATCCCAGGCTAGGTGCATTTTAGAAGATGGTTATTGTGAGGACTGAATATGAAAATATTTATAAAGTTCTTTCAATAATCTCTGATGTATTGCAGTAACTAATGTTTTAGAATGTTTTAGCATTAATTTTAGAATTAGGATTCTAGCTTTGTAGAATTCTATCAGTGGGTTTTATAAGGATACAATCATTCTCATACTAAGAGGATAATTGGGCCTACCTTGAGGAGAAATTGATTTTCATAGGGACATACAGTTTTGCATAACAAAGGAGGAAGGTACAGAATTACAAACTCATTGGTCATGGAGGCAAAGACTGATTTGGATAATCTCCAAATCATTTACATTATATTTCAGAATTCATGCATATTCTTCTCAGAAAATGTTTCTCCTCTGGGAATTCATGCAGAGATCAAATGGTTTAAGCATTGCCAGAACGTTGAAATCCTGTATTTTGTACCATGGTTTCCACTCCAGGCTGAGAAGAAACACTACATCCTGTAGAAAATTGTAATTAGCAAAACGAATTGGTGCCACTGCCACTTGCTTTATAAATTCATACCCTGACTGGCAATTTACCTACCCTTGTCGAGAATGAAAGTTATATCTTCAGTGATTATTTTCACAGGAATCTTAAGAGTACCGAAGGACATTTTATATTTTCTCATAGTTAACCTGTAACCCAGGATGCTTGTAGAATCAAGAATTGATTTCAGATATGTGTTTGAGGTAACCAAGGGTTAATCTGAATAAACAGTAACTCATTAAGAAAACAGTAAACACAAATTGCTGATTCGTATTTAAGCATGAAGCATGTAAGAACTCATATTTTCACTGAGACAGTGTTTTAGTGAATTTAGAGTAGAATCTGCACATGTACTCATCTACACAGTTCCTATTTGATGCTGAGGTTGTTAGACTTTGAGCTTGTTCGAGAGGTAGAATTTCAGGTCTCATTCCGTATGTAGGCAATGAGCAAATGTATTTTTAAAAGCTCCCCAAGTAACTTATACATACAAAAAAGTTAGCGAAGCATAAAACTTAGGAAAACTAAATAGGGGACAATGCCATCAAGAGGTATTAAATGGTGGACCAACCCTAATTTATTGGCAGAAAACAGTATAATAAAGCTTGTTGTGCTCTCTCATCAAAATTGTAGGATTTTTGTAATCACTTCAGTGATAATAATTATTTTTAAAAACTTTCCATACAATTAAATGAGAAAAAAGTGAATATAATTATTGTTTTACTCAATAAATGATTTCGTATTTGTCTAGAATGAACAGCACTTTTGTGTCAGTTTCTAGTCTTTTCAAAAGTATATCTGTTGCAGATACCTTACTATTTTCGAATAGGTAGGAGCATGCATCACGTAAAGAAAACTACCAGGGAATGAATCAAATCCACTGTTGAATCAGTGGGAGCTTTATCACATTCAGCTTATTTGGTAATGCCACCCTATACCTACAGCATAATTTAATATTTCCTCTGTATGTCTTCTTAGGGTATTTGTATAGTCTCAAAAACCATATAGTCATGTATTTAAATATCCATTCAAATTAATATTTAAATTAAGTGTATTCAGTGAATGAAATACCTCCTCACATAGCTAGCAGCAACTTTTGAGGAACTCAAATCTTCTCTTCATGATTAAGAACAGTTATGTAGGACATTCTCATTTTTTGTAGACACCATACATGATACTAGGATTCAAAAGGTTATTGGGAATGGGTAAAAGGTTTGCATTAAAATTCGGGAGAATTTCAGTAGCTCTCTAATTAGTCATAACTAAAGCCAGTGTTGAAATATTGCTTAAAAATATGGTCTATCATGTTTTGGGGGGCTGGGTTACATATAAAACATGTACATATCTACCTTTCTTTGTGTTATGTGTGGGGATGGAATAGATAGTGAAGGGCGAGTAGAGTTCATGAGAGAACAAGCTTTGTTCTAGTATAATCTTTTCTTCCTCTTTTCTTTTTTTTTTTCCCCAGTACCGGGAACCAAACTCACGACCTTGTGCTTGCTAGGCAAGTGCTGTGCCCCTGAGCTAAATCCCCAGCGCTATATTCTTCATTTCTTAGTGTAGCCCTGTGAGAAATTGTTTCAAATAGCACCTTTATTTCAAGAACATTATTTTCATGGTAAACATGTTAAAGACCTATCACAATATTGTTGCACAATTTCTGTTATAAATCGAAATATTTCATATTTAACAAAAGTACAATGCCAGTATGTTGTAATAACCTACAAATATAAAATGTTCCTGATCATAATCTAGTCATCCTTTAGTTGTAGCAAAATAGTGGGATTTAAAATTTGCATATAAATGGACAAAATGACAGAGACTTCCAATACTTACCTGTCTTCCTATATTTGGCTGTACCAGGTAGCAGAAAAAATGTTAATCATACCTGTATATTCTCCAGCTTCCTCTCTTACTTTCTATATGTCTGTTCTCTTTGGAGCCAGTGAGAATTGGTTGAAGACCCTTGATAATGCTTGGAGAGTTTTTTTTTCATTTCAAAGAGTTTCAGTGTCTTGTTCCGTTCATGTCCTTCAGTGAGTATAAGCACTTACCCAGTGCTCATCTTCACAGAGCTCCTAGAAGTGGATGCCCCTGTAGTTAAATGCCACCGTTGGACCTCTTATTACACCCCTTTCCGTCTCGCCTTCCTCAGACCCTGTCTAGTTACCTACCCTCCAACTATTTGTAAATATGAACTGAATAATCAAGAAATTACCTCAGCAGAATTACAGTATTTGATTTCAATACTTGCTTTATGCAGAGAAAATCAAGAATTTAAATAACTAAAAGGAGTATATGTTCATAATAATTCAAACAATGACTGACTTTCAAAATACAATCCACAATTTTTACTTTCAGTTTCACAGACACCATGTATTAAGAATGTGATACATTTTCATATGTTACCTTCAATTTTACAAATATATCTAATCCTCTATAGATGTGTATATATACGTATACATGAATTATTTTTAAGACAGGGTAATATTCTTTCTATTAATTTGTTTATTTTCCACAAAATAAGTGCTTTCTAAGTAACAGAGTGGGAAGTCAGTATGAGATTTGAGGGACAGCTCAGTAAGTTTTAACACATGATTTTAAGGCAGCTTTGTGTTGTTATTTCCAAAGTAATGGATGAAGATTTGAAG
>NW_004955571.1:7981-9881 GCF_000276665.1 Chinchilla lanigera
AGGCATACTGTAAGTCTTGTTTTGATGGTGATATTGATAGTATGTTTCACGAAGAAACACAGTTTTAAAGGGCCAATATGACGTCTCTTCTTCTCCTATTTCTTATGTTTTTCAGACCTATAAAATAGAAAATATATATCATTTAATCCAAAATAGCCTGAGCAGTAAACTTCTCATTTATTCATTTATAGCCAGTTCTAGTTTTGAAAGCAGGTGCTTTTTTCTAGCTATAGTGGAGCAAAATGTTTGGACAAATGACTATGTTAGGACTGGAAAGACCTATTTCCAAAAACGTGGAGCTTTCCCTTGCTCTGCCTTTGTCTCTGGGAAATAAAACCATATTCAACAGCACTGCTTACAGAATGAAGTATCTGCCGATAAATAGTATAGGTGGGGGTAGAAACTGGTAAATACGATAAACAAAATAATAATAGTTCTCAGGGTACTTGGTATGTTTTTCACTTGTCATCACTGTATTCTATATGGTGTTAGAAAAATTGGTAACATATTGTAACGAACAGGCCATTTATTTCATAGATATAAATGGAGTTTTAACACTTTATCTCTAAAACTTTGAGGCATAAGAGTCTACTGTTTGTAATGATAGAGGAATAATTAGAACTATGTGATTAGAGTATTAATTATTCACAGCAGATGACCAGGGAGGTGAATAGTGAGACTTCCCACATTATATAAATTATATGTGGTCCTTGTGCATTCAGTGTCAAAATGTGAAGTCAGTGTGAAGATCAAAGTCCACACAGTTTAAAATTCATCATACAATTTTTTTTCTAACTTCCCATAGGACCATTTCTAAAATAGGCAAATTCATGGAGACAGAAAATGTGTTTCCCTTGGCTAGGAAAGGGGTGACTTTTAATGGGTAAGGGTTTTGATTGAAGGATGATGACAAAGTACTAAAATAAAATAACGGTGAGGGTTGTGCAATTCTGTGAGTATATTTTAAAAAGAAGACTTTGCACATCTTAAAAAGATGGATTTTTATGGAGATACATTTGTGTAATCCTATTTTAGAAGACTGAGGCAGGAGGGTCAAAAGCTTGAGCCCAGCCTAGGCAACTTAGCTAGACCTACTTCAGAATTTACATAAAATCTAAGGGAATGTTGCTCCTTGTGAAAGCCCTGTGTTAAATCCTGAGTAAGGAGAGAGAGAGACAGAGAGAGAGAGTGAGAGACAAAGAGGAGAAAGCGGAGGGGTAGAAAGAGGGCAAGAAGTAGGAGGGGGCAGGCAGGATGGATTTCGTGGTGTCTACATTTGCATTTTTGTTTTATTTTTGAAATTCTGGAATAGAAACAAATGAAATCGGACATCTGGTAGACACTACCACAAGCAAATGATTAAACTCAGTATCACTGACAGGAAGGAACATTCTTACAGATAGTACAAGCCCATTATCATCAATTTTTTCACAACCACATGGTATCATCAACCTTATTGTTGCCAAGAATGTCTCTCGTAATTTTTGCCTAGTGGAGGCATTTTAAATCATTTGTGTGTGAAAGTTGCTATTTAAAACCCAGAATGGAATTGAAACTGATAATGTCAGAGTACCTTTTCATTTTACTGTCACTGTAATACTTTTAAGGCAAATCATCGACCCCAATGGTTCCTGTTTATATGTCTTGTCATAGAGAATAAATAAACACTACCATTGTTCCCTAGTGAGTTACCAAATATTGGTCTATTTTTCAAGAAATACTTTTCTTAAGATATATAACTAGCTCATTTTTGGTTTGAATGTATTTTGAATCCTTTTGTTTTTTTTTTTTTGGTACTGGTAGTCAAACTCAGGACCTTACACTTGCGAGGCAGGTGCTTATACCACTGAGCTATATCCCGGCCCCTGGTTTGAATGTATTTTAATAGTGTCAGTGAATA
>NW_004955571.1:10976-13267 GCF_000276665.1 Chinchilla lanigera
TCTTTATTGTATTGAAATGCAATATTTTTCTTTTAGGTTTTCCCTCCCAGTTACGGCAACAGCAGAAAACTGCATTCTTACTATTTATCCATATTTGGCAACTTATCTCAATAAGCACAATATTATCTTAAAAGATGGTAAGTTACGTGTGACAGATTTCTCTCTAAGTCTCATGGTACAGGTTATTGCAGGCCAAGACCAACATTTATAAATAGAGTGCCTTTTAAGATGTTTATTAAACATCTTTCATTTCTAAGAGCTAACAGTAAGAGTAGAATATGACAGTGTTTCCTAATTCCTAAAGTTGACAATCTCATAAAGGAGATAAATTATTATTAAGAAGATTAAGAGCTCTGAATCAATGGAAGTGTTGGGGTTGTGGTGATGATTGCTGATGCTTAGGACCTGGAATGGCTGTATAGAAGAAATGACACTTGTGTAGATCCTGAAAATGATGATCTTGAACAGGATGGTTTGGGCAAATGACAATACAGCAAAAGCAAAGAAGTATGATGGGCGATATAAGGCAAGAGATGAAGGTATAGGGGTGTATTGCTCAGTCCTTTGTTGTATATTGGGAATCTTCTGTGGTTTTTGAGTATCGGTGATTCAGAAAGGAAGTAGTTACTGGGATATAAGATGAATTAACATGGGACAGAAAATAGATAGGCCAACTAGGAATGGCTGCCGAGGAAATTGTGAGAGAAACTAAGATCAAAGAATACATAATTACAGACAAGAATAATTCTTTCAAGAGATCTGTTGTGAGTAGATCGCAATAATATGAGTTGAGTTAGTAGTGACATATTGTTGTCTCGTTTTAGGATTTTCTGTGCTCTCACCACAAAATTGATACGTGAAGTGATATATTTGTTAATTAGATGGATTTAACTATTCCGCAATGTAATAAAACTTAAAGCAATATTGCATACACAATAAACATATGAAGTTATCTATCAATGAAAAATTAATGAATTATGCCTAGGGGTATAGCTCAGTGTTAAAGCACTTGCATAGCATGTGCAAGGCCTGAGGTTCTATCTCTGGTCCTGGAAGAAAGCAAAAACCCAACAATAATGGGTTAATGTAGAAAGATAGACAAGAAGGAGAAGAAGCGAGAAAAATGGAAAACCTAGTGAAGAAGGCAAACTAGAGATGCAGTACACAGGGGAGGAGTACTGATGGAGTAAGTCCCAAAGAAGTGAAAGGATGAAGAGCGGTGGGAAAGTTCCATCTGTACGGACTGTCACATCCTAAATTTCAGTGCTGAGTTGAAGATTTTTTCTTCTTTCCACCAGTTTTCTCATATTCTTCTTTGCATCTTCAAATATTTATAAGTCCTATGAAACCTATTCAAACCTGTTCTCAATCTCAGGGAACGAGGGATTCTTTTTTTTTTTTAAATTTTCAGAAGAAACAGGAAACATCAGGCAATAACACTGTGAAGTTACAAATATCAGCGTATGTTCAAACTGATAATTTTTCCTTTTACTGCATTCACTAGACCAGAATTCCATACTCTCTCCTGCCTTTGTCCATCCCTATATTAAATATATGTAAATACATACATAAATCTACAATGAATATGTATAACATATAAGGAAATACATAGTTAAAATATTTTGAAACATTCTTTATTAGTGTAAGTTTACATTATGTAATAATTACGTTTGTTTTGGAGAATCGGTACATACACATATTCTGTCTTGATCATTTCTTTATTTTTATTTTTTTATTTTAAAAGAGAAAAGAAGCAAAACAAAATAACAACAAAGACAAAAACAAAACAACACAAAAACAGTGAAAAAGATGCAGAATTTCAAAATAAGGTGATAGGAAATTAACAGTAGCTGGTTATATTACGTATTGTTGTCTTAAATGAAGTTGCTCAGATTGCCAGATGTAAGCAGGCAGGAGTGATCAAACAATTAAACATGAATTATTCCTTTCAATAAATCACTAGAAAGCAGTGGTACAATTAGCTATCTTGTGTGTGTGTATATATATATACACATTTGTGTATGTTTTCCCTTTCTTTTCTCCTTTTCCCCATCCCAGTTGTTCTTTCCTCTTAAAAAAGATAAACATAACAATGAAACTGAGTTTCCAAATACATTATTAGGACAGCTACAATAGTTATTATATTTTTTATTGTCACCTTCCTAGTAGCAGATGAGGCTTTTAGGTGATTAGTATTCAGAGTAGAAGATACATACATGCTATCTTGCCTATACAGTATTAGCACAAGACTCTCTTTTCAATGAACTAAGAGGTATTAGCTATGTAACAGT
>NW_004955571.1:13627-21449 GCF_000276665.1 Chinchilla lanigera
GTTTCTCTAATGGCCAAAGCTACTGAGCATTTTGATGTACTTACTGCACATTTGTAGTTCTTACTTTGTGAAGTGTCTGTTCATCTCAATGTCCCATATTGATTGATCGGGTTTTTTTGGGGGAGGGTATAATTGTTTTTAGTTCATTATGTATTATAGATGTTAGTCCTCTGTCTAAGGAGCAGCTAGCAAAATTTTCCACGTTCTGTAGGTTGTCTCTTCCCCTGTTGATTGTTTCCCTTGCTGTATGGAAGCTTTTAAATTTGACAGAATCTCATTTATTCATTCATGATGTTATTTCATGTGCCTTTGGGGTACTATTCAAGAAGTCTTTGCCTATGCCTGACATAGATAAAATATTTATTTTCTGAGATCCCTGACTAATTTTGTTAAAACGGTTATGACAACATTAACAGCTATATTTTAGTGTATGCATGATATTTTTCATGTAGATGAGCCATGCAGATGAAATCATAAGTTTGACTGTGTACTATAGTTTGACCCACTGCCTTCAGTATTTTAAACAACAAGAGCAGAGAAAAAACCCTCCTTCTGCAGAGAACGTACCATTTTGTAAGGGCATAAATAGATTTTTTACATGTCTGTACTGTGATGATACAAATTCATTTCAGCATTGTCATCAAACTGTCTCATCCGGGATGTGAAAACTTGAGTTCTGTTCTCCACTTTTCAAGTATAATATAAGATGGTTTTTCCCCAACCTTATGCTACTCATAAATCTAATAGACTATCCCAGTAGTTCAAAGCTTGCATTATGTGGATATTCTCTTATAATCGTACTATTTCTGTGATATTTTAGCTTAAAATAATTTTTCCTGTTAAATAAAATTAACTTTTAGCATTTTTATTATAAATATATAAATCAGTCAATCATAAAGAATTTGAGTTACAAAAAAATGTACAGAAGATAAAATTACCTAGGATCATATGAACATAGTCTGTTACTTTATGTCCTTCTAGTCATTTATTTATATTCTAATATGTATAACTGTATTTCATAACAAATTAATTATATGTAGAAATGTATATTGAGTTTAATAAGTATTTGTTGTATACAAAAATCTGTATACCATACATCGTATGTATATTTTTATAATCTTCCTAACATCCTAATATTGTTACAAAATTATCACAGAAGGTAAGAGACACAGAATGATTAAATCAGTTGCCAAATTTTTCGTGTTATTAAATGATGGAGTAGAGATTTAAAATAAGTCAGTGTAAATCCAGAGCTGGCACCCTTATTAAATTGATACCTACATATACAGTGTTTATGTGTGTGTAAGTGTATGAATATTTTTCTGTATTATATTAATAAGTACCTTCTGATTCAACATGACATAACTTTTCTTACTTGTAAGCAATCCTAAAATACCATGAGATGGAACTGAGTCTTAGTCTAATTGGATTGCTATAAAGTATGATAGACTGGGTAGAGTATAAACAGAAGCATACTATTTGCCTCATTTCTTAATAATGAGAAGGTTAGCATCAGGCACTGCCCAATTTGGTGTCTTGTGTATGCCCGCTTTCTGGTTCTTAGAGCCTTCTTGATGTGTTCTTGCATAGTAGAAAAACCAAGACAGTTTTCAGGAAAGAAAAAAGGAACCACTTTTGTAAAGACACCAATCCTGCTCATTAAGAACTCTGCCCTCAGGCACTAATCACCCAAAAGCCTCATCTGCTAATATCAGCACATGATGATTATTTATTTTCTTTTTCCAAGTTTATTGAGGTAAATTTGCCAACAAACATCATATACATATACTGATCACCCTTACTTTTAGTGTTCTTACTTATCTCTGGCCATCTTAGGTGCACTTGTCTGTCCAGCAATTAGTCTCTGAAGGTACTCTAAGGTGTTGGCTCCATCTGCAGATTCTTAACTGGCCCTTCCATGTTCTCTGGACTATCCTATTTTCTTTTTTCTTTTTTTGTTGTCTTATTTTCTTGATCATTGATTATTAATTATTGTGGGGACAGTGAAAGTTGGTATTTTGTACTTTGCTAATGCCATTCCTCTGGTGATTACATTTTTAACACATTAGTTTTTGGGGAACACAAACATTCAACCTTACCTTTTTTATTTTTCTTAGTACACATTTGCGGGGCATAATGATGACATTTATCATGGGGAGTTGGTGCGTGGATGTAACATCTCTTAATTATTTTTTCATTCCCCACCACTCCCATTGCTCTCTCTCCTTCCACCTCTTGGTCCCCTTCTCATTTGCATGAGATTTATTTCCATGTTTGCATTTCACTTCGTTTTTCACCCCTTCTCCCTCCTGTTGCTTACCTCTCCCTCCATCTCTTGTTCCTTTTCCCATTTGAAAAAAGTTCTCTATTGCCATATTGATCATTTTACGGTTGCTTGCCTACACAGTTGTTCAAGTACATTTTCTCACTTCCTTGGATGTTGATAGGCAAAATTTTTTTTCTAATTTTGGAATTCTGCTTACCCTTTAACTAAATTGTTTAAGTTATTGCCCCTTTTTGTAACTTTACTATACAATTTCAGGAAAAGCTAAGCTTTCTTTCTTTTTCCATTTGTATTGTTTTAACAAAATACCATAAACTGGGTAGATGACAAAAACCACATTTACTTACACCAGTTCTGGAGGCTGAAAAGTCACAGGTAAAGGCGCCAGCAGACTCAGTGTCAATGAGGGGCCTCAGTTCTGGCTCATCCACAGTGGATACTCACAGTGTTTTTATGTGGTTATTTAAAGTAACAAGGTAGCTTTTGGGGATGTATTTTATGAAGGTTGTAATCCCGTTTATTAGGGCTCTTCCTTAATGTTTTAATTACCGACTAAAAGCTTCCCTTCCTAGTACCACAATGCTAATTAAACTTTTCACATAAGAATTTTGAGAGGAACAAAAATATTCAGCCCATAGAAAATAGTATCAGTTTTGTTTCTCCAGAAGGTGGTTCATGAAAGTTGTATTACTGGGATGAACCTAACAGACCACTTCCCATTAACTTTTCATTAATGCTTTCTTCATTTTTCCACTATTATAATATCGATGATGCTTCTTGAAGCTTTCATTTTTTTACTTACTTTTCTTTAAATTACTTTTTTTTTTTTTTTTTTCCCAGAAAGGGTTTCACTATGTAGTTTGGACTGGGCTTGAAATCACTTTGTATCCCAGCTTGGCCTCGAACTTGCTGCAATTCACCTGCCTAAACCTTCCATGTTAACCAATGTATAGTATCCTTCTTTGCCTCTTTTGATTAGCTTTGGTTTAAATTCCACAACTGAAAATAGGGTTCTCGTTGTGTAATACCGTATTTCATCTTTTGAGTTTTAGTCTATGAATTTCTTTTTGGGTTAAATATGTTTCTTGTATACATTGGATTTTGTTTCTTGATCCATTCTGCTAATCTGAATTTTGATTGGAAAATTGAATCCATTTACATTGATGGTTATAGTTTATAGATATTGACTTATTACACCCTTATATTATTTCCCTATTGCTATTTTGGTTTCTTTGAATTCTACTTAATTTCTAGCCTTGACGGATGCATTTATTCTACTGGACCTTTTCCTTTCATTCTTTCTAGGACGGTCTTGAGAATTCTTCGAGTTTTAGTTTTGTCTTTAACAATTCCTTTAGGTTCTTTTTATCATGGAAAAATTTTATTTCTCCATCAAATTTCCAAGATAATTTGGGAGGATGTATCAACCTGGGTCAGAGCTTGTTCTCCTTTAGGGTCTGAATCTAAACCCTCTTTGCTTTTAAGATTTGTGCTGAGAAGTGTGTTGCAATTCTGATGGGTTTTCCTCTACAGGTGTGTTATGGTTGAAACATTGTGTCGACTCGGGGAGTCTAGAGGTTTGTCTAAGTGACTCAGCAGGAAGCCAGGATACTTACTTTGTATACATCCTGAGCCTGTGGAAGAGGAGGACATGGAGATTATGTGAGAGCTACACGCCCCTTAGGTGGGGGTAGTCTGTTTACAAAGTAAGGCAGGGAAAGAAGCTGCTTGCCGCCATTCCGCCATTCCTCCGGTTTGCTCTGGCTGTTTGCTGTTCGGCTGCCATTCCCCCCTTTGCTCTTGTTGCTTTGCTATCTTCTGCCTCGGAGCCAGCCAAGTGTGGACTGAAACCTCCACAAACTGTAAGCTAAATAAACCTTTCCTTCCTTCATTTTTTGTATTTTGGGTATTTTGTCTCAGCAATGAGAGAAAAGTAACCAAGACAAGTGTATACACTGTTTTTCTCTGATGGCTTTTGAGGTTCTGTTATTGTGCTAGATTTAAATATTATATAGTATAGAGTGGGTTTTTTTTTTTTTTCTCATCATGGATGTTTGGGGTTTTTGTGACTCACTTATCTGTATGTTGATTTTTTCCATGTCTGGAAAGTTTCTTGTAATTCTGTAAACAGGCTTTTATTTTTAATGCCCTTGATGGTATCTTTTGATTTTTCATTAACTCCAATTACTCTTATATTAGGCCTCTGTGAGTCATTTAGCAGCTGCTGGATTCATTTTTTGTGTTGTCTTGTTGCTTTTAAAGTAGTATTATTTGATCATTGACCAAAGCCCTGTCCCCTAGATCTGACTCTGTTTTCATGTTGGTTACTTCTGCTGTCCATACTTTGAGTTGTACTTTTAATCTCCTGGATTTCTGTTTGGAACCTTTTTGTGGATTCCCATTCTTTTCTATGCTGAGCACTCACGTTTTGTAATTTTTTTTTTAGCTCCACTAGACATTAATTAGTGTCTTCTGTAGATGATTTAGTTCATTTAGGTCATTATTTGTTTAGTTACATCTGTTTTGAAATCACAAGGCATCGTATTGAAAGGTTCTGTTACTTTGGTTGATACCTTTTCAGACATTTCTGCTATGTGGTTTGTGACTTCCTCCCACTGAACTGGCTTTGGGGAAATCAGGAGTTTCTTGGGAAGCAGTTCTTTGCCCCCCTCCCCATGTTTGTATTTTGCTGTTGCTTTGTTTTGTTTTCTGTGCTGAAGTTTGCAGCTTCTTCAGCCCAGTGCCTAGTTCTTCACGAAAGAACCACAGTAACGTTTATGCCATCGAGGTAATACAGATATCGATAGAGAAAACTAATTGAAAACACCAGCTGTGTCACCTTGGCTATAGTAGTAAAGTCAGTGACAACAACGGCATCAAATGTAAACTAGATAGTGACAAACCCTAGGAACCACTCATGAACCACCCTTAACCAGGGGTCTATGATTTTAGCATAGACATTTAGGCAGCCCAGATAATGACCTATAGTAAATTAGACTAATACTTTCTGCTGGATATAGGCAATGATGCAAAGTTCTCAAGTAGACGACTGAACTAAATGCCATCTCCTTTTGATCCACCCCCTCTAAATGTTATACTCACCAAACCCAGCCTCCCACCACAAAATACGGGCCCTGTGATCTTCTTGGCCGAAAACTGAGTTTCTCAGGGCATCTTAGGAAATCTCTGTCTAGCTCTCACCCTCTCCAAGCCTGTCTCCCAAGGCTGTCTCTCATGCAGTCTCTGAACTACAGTAAAAGCTCAGTTGTGGATGGTAGCTCTCGTCCTGGTGTTGGTCTCATCAATCAAGTCAATGTTGTGGTTGTCACCTCTGCCACTCTGTGCTGAGGAGAACCAAAGTACAGAGCTAGCTAGGATTTTGTAGCCTAGCCACTCTCCACCTCTCCCACAAAGGGCATGGATGAGGGCAGTGACTCTAGCAGGGGCGAGGCAGCAGTGGAGCAGGGGCAAAGCAGGTCCATTACCTTCTCCCACATGGCACATGGAGTGGTTTGTGGTGGGGAGTGGGGCAGGGATGGGGTTTCTCTGTTGTAATTCTTGAACACTCCCCTTTTCATAAACTTCCATGAGGATACTTTGCGCTGCTGGGTTCTGTTGATTCCTTCCTTCCTTCCTTCTATTCTTACCTTCTCCATTATTCCCTTCCCTCCTCTCCCCCTCCCTCCCCTCCCTTTTCCCTCCCCCATCCCCTTCCCTTCCCTTCCCTTCCCTTCCCTTCCCTTCCCTTCCCTTCCCTTCCCACCTCTCCTGTCCATTCCCAGAAATGAGTACAGGGTCCTTGCTCTGAGCTCCATCCCTAGCCCATTTTTTTTGTAAGTTTTGAGAGAAGGTCTTGTTAAGTTGCTCTGCCTGGAGTGAATTTTTCAATCTTCTTACCTGTGTCTCCTAGACTGCTGGGATTACAAGACTGCCATCTTGCATGCTTGTACATTAAAATCGGATGTTTTATGTACGTGTACCAACTCTCCATGATTAATATAATCATTAAAGTTTTTAAATAAAAACTAAAACTAGCATCTTTTTCCGTTCCTCCTCTCTTCTACCCTTCTTTAATGTAAAATCATCTTTCCTTTAGAATGCCACAATAGACTCCTAAGATGCTTCTCTGAAACACATTACTGTATTATTTTCATGGAAATGTAAACATGTGACTTTTCTGCTTAAAATATTCCATTAGCTCTCATCAACATTAATATATAGACTGAATATCTCAACAGGCTTCCACTTTTATGACTGTTATGTTATAGCTTGCTCTTGAGTGTATCTTGCATTTCTCACCTTCTTGCTCCCTATGTTTCAGTGTGGGCCTTTGATTAGTTCTTTGAACACATTCTAGTTCCACATACAAGACTATGGAATGCCTTCTTGCCTTCTTTCTTGAATTTAGCGAATTTATTCTTATGCTTTGCACTCCACCTTACCTATCAGTTCATCAGATGCCTCAGACAATATCTTACTCCCCATCATGTGCTCTGGTACCACAGTGTAACACATGTGTTATTTGTAAATATTCACATTTATTTTGGGTTGTGGTAATGCCAACTTCGTGCTACAGAATGTGTGATCCAGGATGTCAAAGATAGCATTTTTCTCTGAACCTAAAACAGTGCCTGGAACATCGTAAATTATAAATATCAATGACTGAGTGAATTAGTGTGTACATAGCTTTACCTAATGATAACTTTTACAATATCTAAAAAAATTATGAAATCACTCACAAGAACTGTAACAGAGTTTGAGCCTGAGCACTCCCAGAAGACTTCAATGTCAAGTGTTCTTTGTTATGAATTTAAATCCTGTGAGTCTTATATAATTCTTCCTTCACACAGAATTTAAGAGATTGGTGCAAACACACATATGAATAAAAATTGTCGCTACTTCTGCTAGCTGTGACCTGTAATTTTCCCTAAAGTACAAATTTAGAACTTTTCTGTTGTGTCTTTTTTCTATTGATCTTGAAACCCCGTCATTCACATTTGTCTTTGCTGCTCACTGGTCTCACGCACTTGAGAGCAATTGCAGCAAGGCTGTGCGGAAGCCTGTCCAAGGTTGGATATCAAGGACTCCATCGCTGTCCCTACTCTCATAACGTGTGCCCTAAAAGAACTAATAGATGGTCGTTTTCAGAAAAGAAAAAATATGTCATATGATGTGTAATGCTGAAAGCACAGGGGATTTAGCTCAGCGGTGCAGTGCCTGCCTGGCAAGTATGAGGTCCCGAGTTGGATCCCTGGTCCCCCTCCAACTTTTTTCTTTTTCTAATGCTAAAAGGCAGAGTAAAATCAGTGGTAAGATTTTCCCAAGATTTGTCACCCTAGCTGTGTCAGGGCAGGGCAAGGCTGAAAGATAAAATCAGTTAATAAAACAGTGAGCTCATTCTTGATGCATGGATCTCATTAATGACATAAACAGTATAAGCAAGAGTATGCAGAAGTACCAGATATTGCCATGTCCGTTGTACAGGGCAACACCAAGGTAAAAGGGGTCAGAAGGCTGCATTATGGAAGATAAAGCACC
>NW_004955571.1:27809-64971 GCF_000276665.1 Chinchilla lanigera
ATATATATATATATATATATATATATATATGTATATACACACACACGTATACATATATATATAATGGGAGAGAGAGAGATGGCATATTTGCTTTATCCATTTATCTGTTGATAGACACATAGGCTACTTACATAATTTAGCTGCTTTGAACTATGATGGTATAAAAATGGATGTGCATGTATCACTGAATTATGATGTCTTAAAATCTTTTGAGACCCAGAAAAGGGATACCTGAGTCAAATGGAATTTGTTTTTAGTTTCCTAAGGAATCTGATTTCCACAATTACTGTACTGGTTTACCTTCTCAGCAACAGTGTAGAAGGTTTCTTTTTCTCTATGACCTCCCTTGCATTTGTGTCTTTTGGAATTCTTGAAGATAGCAATTCCTACTGGGTTAAGAGGGACTCTCAGTGTTCCTTTGTTTTGCATTTCTCCAATAATCAAAGCTGCTCAGCATTTTTCATGTAGTATTGGCCATTTGCACTTCTTTCTATTGAGTGCATTTTACATTTTTTTTATTTTACGGTGATCTCTTTTGAGCTTTTTATACATTCTGGATATTAGTCCTCTGTCCCAGGAAAACCTAGAAAAAATTTTACCACTCTGTAGGTTTCCTCTTCACTTTATTGTTTGTTTCATTTGACATAGAGAAGCTTTTAAATTTGATATAATCCTATTTGTTGATTCTTGGTATTATTTACTATGTGATTGGGGTTCTGCTCAGAAAATCTTGTTGATGCTAATATTTTGAAGAATTTTATCTATTTTACTTTCCAGAAGATTAAGTGTTCTTGATTTTGTATCTAGGTTTTTGATCCATTTTGATTTTATTACAAAGCATTGTTAATTTCCTATCATCTTGTTTTGAAATTCTGTATCACTTTATTGTGTTTTTCATTCTCTTTAAAATGAATAAATAAAATAAATAAAATGTAAAAAAAAGGTAAGATATATGAACTTTGATCTTGGAATGCAGAGGGTGGGGTCCTCTTCATCCCGTCATGCTGTTCCGCTCCTTCTTGTTTCCTCCACTCTCCCAGAGAGGACCCAGATACGTCTTCACAGCTTCACATGTGGTAGACTTTATTTCCTCTCGGCCTCGAATATGCTAGACTAGAACTGGATGGACCACCTTAATAGCAGTTCAGAGACCATGCCCACAAGTCACATAATCTCCAGGTCTGCGGCCTCTATTGGCCTGGTAGTCGTGGATCACCTGCCATGTGAATGTAGGAAAACTACCCCATTTGTGGCTGACTCAGAAAATCTAAATGTCTAGAAATTAAACTAGTTCAGCACATTAATGGGCTCTGTTAAAATTATAATACTCAATAAAAAAGAGATTGAAGAGGATGCTAGAAAATGGAAACATCCCTTGCTCCTAGATAGGTCGACCAAAATTGTCAAAGTGGCATTAGGGAAAATGACATAGATTTAATGCAACCACAAGGAAAATACTAACTGTATTTTTTTTACACAATTAAAAAAAATTCTCAAATTTATGTGGAACTAGAAGATACCCAGAATAGCTAAAAGAATCTTGAGCAAAAGAAGCAATGCAAGAGGCATTATGATCCTGTATTTCAAACTATACTATGAAGGGTCAATAGTAATAACATCATGGTACTGGCACAAGAAATCAGACATCTTAATGGACTGGTACTGGAAGATGCAGAAACAACCCCATACTCCATCAGTAATCTTAGTTTTCACAAAGGTGCCGAAGACATATACTGGAGAAAAGATAGCCTCTTTAATAAATGGATCAAAGTTCATATATCTTACCTTTTTTTACATTTTATTTATTTATTTTAAAGAGAATAAAAAACAATAAAATGATACAGAATTTCAAAACAAGATGATAGGAAATTAACAATGCTTTGTAATAAAATCAAAATGGATCAAAAACCTAGATACAAAATCAAGAACCCTTAATCTTCTGGAAAACAAAACAGATAAAATTCTTGAAAACATAAGCATTAACAAGATTTTCTGAGCAGAACCCCAATCACATAGTAAATAATACCAAGAATCCAGTCTTCTTCCCTTTGCCCACCCACAGCTGTTGTGCCCATCTTCCCTCCCTTCCTCCTATCTTGAGCTCCTCCCCTTGTTTTACAGTGAAGTGAGCAGGATCCCACATTCTGCCTTCTCCCAGCTGGTCATCCTTTTCCTTCTTGCTTCCTCCCATCTCCCAGACAGGACACTGGAATGTGCTGGAGTACAATTTCAAGGACCACCTGAACAGCGCTTCACAGACGCGTTGCACAAGTCAGATAATCTCCACGTTCCCGGCCTCTTTCGGTATGGGATTGTGCATCATCTTGCATGTAGATGTATTTCCAAATCCTTGGTAAGACCAGTTGTGCCAGCACATGTTGGTGGCATTTGCCTTCTTGCATTTTTTGGCAAGAGCTTTCCACAGCATCTTTTGTGGGGCTGGTCTTCCACATGCTCTGGTGGATCTCGGGCACATCCGAGTTGAGTTGTTCCAGGTGGTGCTGCTACCTGACCACCATTGACTCTTTGTCTTTCTTGGGTTTACCAGGGCCAGTTGGAGTGCTGGGGACATGATTACTTCCCGCCCCACTGATGGAATATCTTGGGACTGCTGGCTGTCTTGCTCACCTAGAAGGATACAAGGAGAACACTTGTTAGAGGAAAGGAGAAAGACGACTGATGGGAAGAGAACTTAAGGGAAAGGATACAGTGGGAGGCTTGGGCATGCATCTTGGGAGGGTTGTTCAGGAGCCCATGGGAGTGGCTCAGTGCTGTACAGCCTTGTTCTTCAGCTTGTGAAGTAAAATTCCTCTTGTTCTCTTTCTCACTAGGGGTTTTGTGAGCTGACATGTTGGATATCTGGCCATCTTCCAAGGTGAGCTTCTGCCACTGGGCTACCGCAGTTCACACTGAATCACTGTTATAAACTTGATCCTGAGATAGCCATGGCCTTGAATTTTGTTCAGCAAGGCAACAGCCATTGGTACCCATTAGAAGGGGTTAGGCCAGATAAAATGGTATTTCAGTGGTGAGCAAAGGGATGTGTTGAGTCTGAAGCTTATGTTAGGGATGTGCAGCCTGTGTTTTGAGTATTTCACAGGTCTCCTGCACTTATGCTGCCTCCAATCATTTCTAGCTATCCTTGATACTAGTTGTTCAAGTAGTGGGGCTAGTTGATTCCTGCACACTGCTCAGGCCACCTCTTCCAGTGGTACTTTCTCTTCCTTGCATTCATCCACCGTTAGTTAATGTGGGTCTTCTCTGGAATTCCTCCTCTTATCTGAGCAATGTCTAAGCATATTTGGAGATCTCCTCATCCTCTAGTTTCCTTTCTATGGATCAGCAAGTATGGGAACATTTTCTGAAGGTGAGAAATAATGCATGAGTCATACCGGGTAGCTCAAGAGACGAAATTCATTCCACTGAAAGAATATTAAACATCACCTTTAGATACCATAGTTATATTAGCATATAATCTCTGCTGGAATTCACACCTCAAATTTCAAATAGTTTGTGTAGATCTCACGTTACGTCCCTGTGCCAGTCCTCCCCTGTCCCTGTCCTTCCCTTTATCGTACATGCCATGAGAGGGAATCAGTCTTCTTCCCTTTGCACACGCACAGCTGCTGTGCCTGCCTCCCCGTCTTCCTCCTACCTTCACTTCCTCCCTTTGTTGTGCCATGAAATGAGCAGGATAGCACTTTCTGCCTTCTCCCACCCTATCATGCTGTTCCCTTCTATCTTGCTTCCTCCTGTCCCACAGAGAGGACACAGAAACATATTCAGAGGTTGACCAGAGGTAGAATTTATGTAATCCAGTTCTGGAATGTGCTGGAGTATAATTTCAAGGACCACCTCAGTAGTGGCTCCCAGACGCTATGCACAAGTCAGATAATCTCCACTTTTCAGGGTGTTTTTGGGCCCGGGACTTGCGGATCATCTTGCGTGTGGATGGATTTCCACCTCCTTGGTGGGACCTGCTGCGCATGTGCATGTTCGTGGTGTTTCCCTTCTCGCATCCCTTGGCAGGGCCTGTCCACAGCATCGTTCACGTGGCTGGTCTTCCTCGTGCTCTGGCGGACCTCAGGCACATCCCGCTGGAGGCACTCCAGGGGGTGCTGCTAGCTGAATGCTGCTGGTCCTTTTTCTTTCCTCGGTTGACTAGAGTCAGTTAGAGCACCTGGGTACATGATTCCTTCCTGGTCTGCTGATGGAACTTCTTGGGTCTGTTTGTTCTCTTGCTCACCTAGAATGATACAAGCAGAACACTATTTAGAGGAGAGGAGGAAGAGGGCCTATGGGAGCAGAACTTAATGGAAGGGATACCATGGGAAGATTGGGGATGTATGTTGGGAGGTTTCCCTGGAGACCATGGAAGTAGCTCAGTGCTCTGCAACCTTGCTCTTGAGCCTGGAAGGTAAAACTGCTCTTATTCTTGTTCTCACTGGGGGTCTTGTGTGCTGACAGGTTGGATAGCTGCCCCTGGTGCTCACTGAGCTCCTGCGAGTGGTCTACCTCATGTCAGCCTGACCCACTGTTATATACTTGACTCTGAGTTGGCCACGCCCTTGGGCTTTATTTGTTCAGGAAGGCAACTGCCGCTGGTACTAATTGGGGGGCTAAGGCAGCATAAAATGATATCTGGAGGGGGCAGAAAGGGATGGGATGAGTCTAAAGTTTATGGTAGAGATGTGCTGCACCTGTTTTGAGTATCCCAGAGCTGCCCTGCACTTTTGCTGCTACAAATCATATCTTACTATCCTTTATATTAGTGGGTCAAGTAATGGGGCCAGTTGATTAGTCCACCCTGGTGCTCAAGTCACCCCTTTCAGTGGTAAATTGTCTTCCTTGCATCCCTCCACCATTACTTACTGTGAGTCTTTCCTGTAGTTCCTCCTTTTATCTGAACCATGTCTAAGCCTGTGTGGAGATCTCCTCATGCTCATGTTTCCTTCCTATGATTGCTCAGGTATGGGAACTTTTTCCAAAAGCCAGAAATAATGCATTAGTCATACCACATAGCTCAAGAGACCTAATTCATTCTATTGAATGGATATTAAACATGACGTTTAGATTCCATAGTTATATTAGCTTATAATATGTGCCTAACATCACACTTCAAATTTCAAATAGTTTGAGAAGATCCCACCTTCCTTCCCTGTGCTAACCCTCCTCTGTCCCTTTCCTTCCTTTATTTGAACATACAATTTGGTGGACATGGTCTTCTTCTTTTTGCTCACCCACAGCTGCTGTGCCTGCCTTCCCTCCCTCCTTCTCTCCTTTCTTCCCTTCCTTCCTTGTTTTATCATGAAATGATGAAGATCCCACCTTCTTCCCTTCTCCCACCCTGTCATGCTGTTCCCTTCCTTCTTGCTTCCTCCCCAACCCCAGAGAGGACACAGATGCTTTTTCAGGGATTCACAAGTAGTATATTTTATTGACTCTTTCACTGGAAAGTGCTGGAGTACAGTTTCAAGGACCACCTCAATAGCTGTTCACAGATGCTGCCCACGACTCAGATAATCTGCACTTTTCTGGCCTCTTTTGGCATGGTACTGTGGGATCATCTTGCATTGGAATGGATTTCTACCTTCTTGTTGGGACCTTATGCACTGGCGCATGTTATTGAAGTTTCTCTTCTGGCTTCGCTTTTCAAAATATGTTGGCATCATCTTCACTGTGGCTGGTCTACCAGCTGCTCTGATGAATTTTGAACACATCCCAGTAGAGGCCCTACCCTTTCCATGGTTCTTTCTCTTTATTCCACCTCTCCACTATTACCTAGTGTGTGTTTGTCTTTCCTGGAATTCCTCCGTGCTAACCTCATCATGTGTGGAGATTTCTTCATTGTCTTCCTTCCCTCGTGCCAGTGCACAAATATCAGCATGTTTCAGGGAGCTTTATATATACTCTGTGTGTTACATGTGCTAGATGTAGGCATTTCAACGACTGCACTCATTGGATCGAATGTACATTGCATGTCACTTTTTTACCCAATAGTTGTACTAGAAAGCAATATCTACCCGATATTTGTCTCTCACATTTCAGTCAATTTGAGAAGGATCTCATCTTTCTTTCTTCGCAACCCCCTCCTGCTATCCCCTGCCTTACTTCTGTTCTTTCACCTGAAATTTTTGTCAGTGGGAGTGTCATCCCACCTTTCCCCCTTCTCACACCCCTTCTTGGTGTTCCCTTTCTTCCTTGCTTTGTTCATCTCTGACTCCAGCCAGTGCACAGACACACAATAAGAAGTTCAGAAGAGGTAGAATTTGTTACGTCCATCACTGGAAAACATTGGATTACAATTTCAGGACTACTGAAATAGTGGTTCACAGACAGTTGGTGACATCTCTAATAATCTCTAGATTTTTGGCTTCCCCAACAGGGTCTCCCAGGTCATCACAGATGGTACTGGAGTTACTTAATCTCTGGTAAACCTTTTGCAACTTGTCTTGGTGGAGTTTCTCTTCCAGCCCCTCTGACTCGTGATTCTTTGATCATGAAGCATGGGTCTGTACTTTCACATGCTCTGGTGGACCTGCTCTGGTTAATCTTGATGTAGTTTCTTATCTGGTTGTTGATAATTACTGAACCTTTCTACCTCTTTTCCAGTTCCCAAAGCTTCTAAACAAAGGGTCAGGTATAGTTACAGCAATAACCCTACTTCTTATGTACCAATTTTATATTTTAGTCACTTTCCTACCACTGCAACCAAACACCTAACACCCACAACTTATAGGGAAAAAAGATTTATTTTGACTCACAGTTTAAGATTGTACAGTCCATGACTGGCTAACTACAAGGCAGAAACAGCATGGTGGAAAGCTATGTTGGATGAAAACTGCTGCATTCATGGTGGCCAGTGAGGAGAGAGATAGAGATAGATGTTGTAGAGATATAGAGGTATAGAGGTATAGATAGAGATAGGGAGAGAGAGGAGAAAGAAGAGGAGGAAGAGAAGGAGGAGGAGGTATAAATGAAGAAATAAAAGGAAAAATCAGGGCAATAATGCACCCTTCTAGGTGGTATATCCAGTGATCCACCTCCAACTATCTCTACCTTGTAATAACACATTCAGCTATTAATTCATCATTTGACTAATGTACTGACAGTGCAGCACCTTCTTGATCCAATCATGTTCCCAAAGCCTCACCTTTGAACACATGAGTCTTTGGTGGGTCCTTTTAAGTCTAAATCATAACTATGTATCATTGTAAACTCTTTCTGTTATTTGCTTAAAGGAAAATCTGACCAGTTGGTAATGTTGTAAGCCCAAGTTGAATCTTAGAAATAAAAAAAAAGTTTTCACAAAAACTCTGGCCTGGCCTCACATATTATTGATCCTATGAGGAGAGATAGTCCTAGTGTATTTAGGGTAAAGTATATGATATATACCTTAAAGACCAGTTCTCTACTAATTCTAACATAAAATAACAATAAAATTAATACACTGCTTAAGATTCTAGAAGGATATATCAATCTCACACATAACAGAGTGTCTATCATTTTGTACATATTCCACCAGAAACCTATGACAGGATTTTATCTCCTATTAAAGCAATTCTGATAGCTTTTATCATAATTATGTAAAATGCAGCTGTTTTAAAAGAGTGCATGTAAAGGAGATTATATGTGACATGAACATTCAAGCTATTGTTCATATGAAACCTTATCATGTTGAATTTCTTCACAGAGAAATATTAATAGGCATTCTCTGTTTTTAGAATCACTGTGTTTCTGGGAGCATGATCTATTTTATCTATGCTGGTTCTCTGGGGGAATGCAAGGGAGGTTTGACATCAAGCTTCCAAACTTAAAAGGCTCCCTAGTCATAATATAATTAACAATTAGGAAGAGTTCTTCAACCAGACTGTTGTAGCAGTGAAATAACATATTCTTTTCCACCAAATTACACTAATTTCAATGAAACTGTGCATTAGGTACTGTATGAGGGATGGCAATGTTCAAAGAGATAATCTTTGTCAGGTACTCTTTCGTGTTCTCGCTGTTGAACATCCATGAAGGTAAACAATCTTAAGCATGTTAAATTCAAATGACCCTTCATTATACATTCCCTCCACATCAGCCTTTTGATGACTTTGTCCTATGGAGCTCAACAATATGCAATAATTGATTTTCTTTAGGCATTTGGAATTGTGTATGGATTCAGAATGTCAAAGTTCAAGTATGGAGATGCTAATTCAGCCTTCAACTCCTTTTACTTATAGTTGTAGGTATCTCCATATGGTAGTATACAGAAAGTATGGAAATGGTACACTGTAAGGATGATAGTGATTCTATGGAACAGATTAGTCCACTAGTCTGAGGAGATTAAGAAGATTGAACTTTAAATGGACTCTCAGTCTCTTAAACTAAGAGCCACCATGCTTACTATAAAGTAAGCTCCAGAGACTTCAAGGTGTCTCTGGAGTATTTCTCTGTGTGTCAGACATTTGAAAATATAACTTGTCTGTAATATTTCAGAGCAGGAAGGATAAAAATCAGATAAGAGATATTTACAGCCCTAGGAGGAACTCCAAAATTATATAAACCATTCAATTTTAACCACGTGGCTCACATGGAGTATGGGAGATGAAATGTTACTCAGCTGAGGACAGGCAAGTTCTGGTCCCAGGCAACCTGTCCTAGTAGGCTCAGTCCAAAAATTAGATATATTTTTCAAGTTTCTCATCAAATGGATGAGAAGTGAGAATGGCCATGCCTTTGAGCCTCTGAGAAGAGTCTGATTCTGTTCACAGCTTTTTAAAAAAAGGCTCATTCAGTTACTACCAAACACTGAATTCTATCAAACAGCTTCAACCCCAGCTGACCCCTAGCTCCTCTTTCCTCAAGAGCCAGCTCCTACTACAAGGCTTGGGACAGTTATGGAATATGTGAAGCTCCTTGTTGTATGGCCTTCACAATTTCTCCACAAGTCAGTGCTACAGCTAATGCTAAAGTTCCATCACTGTCCAAGAAAATGTGGAATTGATTTTTAGAATATTACTTTCCTGGGCCAGAGATATAACTCAGTGGCATATCACCTGCTTGGCAAGCATGAAGTCATGAGTTCGACTTCTGGTACCAAAAAAAAAAATTAAAAAATTTTCCATATTCCCAAGTAATTGGTGATATTCCTTGCTCCAGTTTATTAAATATTCACTTATATAAAAATTTCTTGTATATGAAATCATTATCTTTTATTTTGTATCTTGATTTCTGGATTTTGGGTAATATAGGCTTTCTTGGGGACACTGAAATGTTCTGTAAGGCTCAGTTCTGTCAGTGGAAAATCAATTTAGGATTTTTGGACTTTGAGATACTAAAGAGCAATTAGATTTGCAGATGTGCAGAGAATAAAATTAGAATATATTTCTGTTAATTTTTACTTCAAAAGCACAAAAGAGAATATTATTCATTTACATTTTATATTTCAGGTAAAATTGGATTTGTTTGTTTTCTTAGCCAAGTTTTCTTTTTAATTAGTGAAAATCAACACTAACTTGTTAACACCAGGGGAGTGATCCTTTATTTATATGTAAGTGCCTCATATTCTATTGCTTGAATGCTGAGGAATTAATTACATGTGGTGGAAATGTGACTACTGGTAAACACTATTGATATAACTTTTTAAAGATCTTGACTGAAAACTGTATTCCTTTACATCTAACCATCAGGTATTATATAACTTTTAAATGCTACAGAGTAAGCTCCCTTCTTTTAATGACTTCCAACAATTGTATACTGCAGATAAATGAGCTAAGCATATTTAAAGTGCCAATTTTGATTCAGGCAATGTGTTCAAATCAACAGCGACAGAGCTGATACCGGTCAATAAACATCAATGGAAATACAAAAAATACATAAAATCATTTTAGATTCCTAGAAGTTTACAATCTGGTAGGAAATATGGGTAAACATAAATGTAACTCAATTATACAGCATGTTATTAATGCAATAATTAACATATTAAATGTGTGATAACTGGAGGAGAAACAAAGGGAATGGAATAGGAATTCACACTATTTAAATACATTCATCACAGAAAATGGATCCATTTGCAAATTTATCTCCTTCATTTTGTCTTTCAATATTATCTCTTAGAAATTAGTAATGAAGCAGAATCAGGCAGGCCGTGACCTCCTGACATCTCGGTTCCCAGCTGAACGCCACCTAGAGAACCAGGTATTTCTCATCTACTTCCTGGGGCCAGAGTGGGCGACCCATGACCCTGCTGCTATTATAGTTTGAATCTCAGCCATTCATGTACCCGGTGCAGACAGCAGTTCCTCACTCAGAATGTCCACCAACTGATCTCACCAGGGTTCATGTGTGGGCCCACCCTGAGTGTTCCCACCACTGAGTGAGGTACTGGAGCGGGCACTCCATGAGCTTCTGGCACTGCAGTTTGGGTCTGGGCTTTACTTGCGCCCTGATCTCCTGGAGGTTAAAGACACAGGCAGTCTCTGATCGCTTTTGGTGCAGCCCATGTCTAGCTCCTGTGTGCATTCTGAGCTGCCTGGAGACAGAGAATCAGGTGGTCCACAAACTGTTGATCCGGCAGTTCTTCTCTGGGTTTTCCCTGTACCCTGAACTGTCTGGGGACATGGGTCCATTGCACGGGGATTGTGCCCCCAGTGCAACCTGAGTCCAGCTCATACACGTGCCCTGAACTGCAAGGGGACACTGGATCATACAGTCTGCCATCAGCTGACATCACACTTTGCTTCTGAAACCTGGGAGAACTAAATACACTTCACCATCTGCTGGAAAACCCCAGACTAAGCAGTGCATCTCAGAGGAAACAGAGGGGCAAGGCTGACCACCAGGAAAACTAGGGACACTAGCAACATTTGCTGAGTTGCCAGGGAAGAGGGAGACTGAACTTTCTGCATCGAGTATCAAACATGAAAAGACAAGGACTAAGACACAATCTCAGAACTCCACCTCACTCAGAACAAGTCCACGAGACATCAACATAGGAGAACTTGGCAAACATACACCTGAAAATGCGGAAATGATTGCAATGGAAGTGAAGAAACAACTCTATCAGGCCATAGAAGAGATCAGATCAGAAATAACCTCTCAGGTAAAAAATGAAATGACAATAATAGTGAAAGAATGGCTCAACACATCTGAAGAAGAAACATATAAAAAAATAGATGAACACAGGTGATGGACAGAAACGTTCAATGAAAAATATAGAAATGAACTGGAACACATGAAGCAGATTCAAAGAGATATCCAGGAAATGAAAGTTTCCATTGAAAGCTGCCAAAACCCCTTAAATGAAGCCAAAGATAGAGTTTCAGATTTTGAAGACAACATGGCAGCTAGTGATTGTGAAAGAAAGGATCTCTTTAAATCAACAAGGAACCAGGAAAAATCAATTCCACAGCTGCAAGATGATGCAAAGAGGAAGAATGTACAACTTATAGGAGTCAATGAAACAGTAGGAGGCAGCACAAATGACATAAAAAGAATATTTACAGAAATAAGAACAGAAAATTTCCCAAGGATGGAAACAGAACCTGACATACCAGTAAATGAGGCATATAGAACTCCAACTAACCATAACTAGAATAAAACTACACCCAGACATATAACAGTCAAGATCCCAGATCTCCAGCAAAAGAACAGAATATTAAAAGCTGCTAGAGAAAAGAAACAGATTACCTATAAAGGAAAACCCAGATTACCTATAAAGGAAAACAGCAGACTTCTCAACACAAAGCATCCAATTGAGAAGAGCTTGGAGCAAAGTATTGAAGGTTCTGAGACAAAACTTCTTCCAACTAAGACTGATGTACCCTGCCAAACAATCCTTCAAATTCAATGGAGAAATAAAATATTTCCTCAGTAAAGAACTTCACGAGCACCAATCGTTGCAAAGAGTACTAGAAGTTATTCTAGACAGAGACAAAAATGAATGCAATTTCACGAAGAACAAAAGGGAGGAACTTTCAAGAACAGCAAGCAATTAAACAGGTAGAAAAAGTAGGAAACCAACAGCAAGTAAATAATATGAAAATGACAAGGCAACACATAACAGTTATAACCATAAATGTAAATGGCCTCAACTGACCACTCAAAAGGAACAGACTGGAAGAGTGGATTAAGATACAAAATCCAATGATATGCTGTATACAGGAAGCACATTTTACTCAAGGAAATCCATAGACTGCAAGTCAAAGGATGGAGAACAATCCTCCATGTAACAGGAACCCAGAAAAAAGTAGATGTAGCTATTCTGTTTGCAGACAATGTAAACTTCAAACTGACAACAGTCAAAAGAGATAAAGGAGGTCACTAAATGCTTGTTAAGGAAAAACTGCAAGAGGATGAGATAACAAACATAAACATATACATCAAATATTGGAGCAACAGACTATATAAGACAAATCTTAACAGACATGAAAAACCATATAATTAATGACACTATTGCAATAGGGGAACTCAACACCCCTTTGACAAAAAGAGATATACCAACCAGACAAAATATGAGGAAAATAATAAAAGATCTGAACAAAATGTGCAAACAAATGGACTTAGTAGATGTATACAGAGTGTTCCATGCCATAGCATCAGAATACACATTTTTCTCAGCTGCATATGGGACTTTCTCTAAAAAAGACCACATTCCAGCCCATAGGGCCTACCTACCTAAATGTAAAAGAATTGAAATTATCCCTTGCATATCATCTGAGCACAGTGCAATGAAATTGGAAATTAACAGCAACAGGAACTCCAAAATCTCTATAAATACTTGGAAATTAAACAACAACTTTCTCAACAACCAATGGGTCACAGGAGAAATTAAAGAAGAAAATAAAAAATAACTACAAACAAATGAAAATGTCAATACAACTTACCAGAATATGTGGTATGCAATGAAAGCAGTCCTCAGAGAGAAATTTATAACGGTTAACTCACACATAAGGAAAACAGAAAGAGAACAAACAAATAGCCTAATGCTCACCTCAGACTTTTAGGAAAAGAAGAAAAAGTCAAGCCCAAAGCCCAAAGAAGGGCGAATATTATAAAAAGCAGGGAAGAAATTAATGCAACTGGGACAAAGAAAACCCTACAAAAAATAAATGAATCCAAGAGTTGGTTCTTTGAAAGAATAAATAAAATTGAAAGACCCCTAGCCAACCTTATCAAAAAAAGAGAGACTTCAAATTCATGCAATAAGGAGTGAAAAGGATGAAATTACTACAGATTCTACAGAAATTCAGAAGATCATGCATACCTATTTGGAAAATATTTACTCCCATAGGATAGAAAATGGAGAAGAAATAGACAGATTCTTAGATATGTACAAATTACAAAGGTTGAGTAAAGAACTTATAAAAATTCTGAACAACCCAATATCAATTAAAGAGATTAAAAAAATGAATAAAAACTTACTGGTAAAGAAAAGCCCAGGCCCTGATGGATTCACAGCAGAATTTTACAAAAAATTCAGAGAAGATTTAATATCAACACTCCTCAAACTCTTCAATGAAATTGAAAAGGAAGGAATTCTCCTTAACTCAATTCTGGAGGCAAATATTATACTGATATCAAAAGCGGAGAAAGACCCAACCAAGAAAGAGAACTACAGACCAATCTCCCTAATGAATATAGATGCAAAGATACTCAATAAAATACTAGCAAACAGAATGCAGCAAATCATCAAGAAAATCATACAGCATGCCCAAGTTGGATTCATTCCAGGAATGCAGGGATGGTTCAATATTCACAAATCAATAAATGTTATACACCATATCAATAGAGCAAAAGACAAAACCCCATGATCATTTCAATAGATGCAGAAAAACCTTTTCAGGGGCTGAGGATTTAGCTCAGTGGCACAGCACCCGCTTGGCAAGTGTGAGGTCATGAGTTTGATTCCTGGTACTGGAAACGCCCCCCGCCCCGCAAAAAAAAGAAAAAGCTTTTGACAAAGTCCAACATGCATTCATGATAAAAACTACAGAAAATAGGAATAGATGGTCTTTACCTCAACCTGATTAAAGCCATCTATGACAAAGCAATGGCCAACATCATACAAAATGGTCAAAAACTGAAAGCTTTTACTTAAAATCAAGAACAAGACAAGGATGTCTGCTGTCACCACTCCTGTTCAACATACTTGTGGAGCCGTCAGCCAGAGCAGTTAGACAAGAGAGAGAAATAAAAGGAATAAGGATAGGAAAGGAAGAAGTAAAACTATCACTATTTGCAGATGACATGATACTTTACATGGAAGACCCCAAAAACTCCACAAGAAGACTCCTTGAATTAATCAACAAATTCAGCAGTGTAGCTGAATACAAAGTCAACACCCCAAAACCAATAGCATTCCTATACACAAACAATAAACAGACTGAAAGAGAAATTAAGGAAAACATACCTTTCACAATAGCATCCAAGAAATTGAAATCTTTAGGAATCAATCTAACAAAAGTAGTAAAAGATCTATTCAATGAAAATCACAGTACTGTGGAAAAAGAGATCTAGGAGAATTTCAATAAATAGAGAAATAATCCTTACTTATGAATAGGAAGAACCAACATTGTGAAAATGGCCCACTCCCAAAATTGTTGTACAGATTCAATGCAATTCCCATTAAACCACCATTAGCATACCTCACAAATCTAGAGAAAACGTGCCTTAACTTCATCTGGAACTAGAAGAGACCCAGAATAGCAAAAGCAATCCTGAGCAGCAAGCACAAGTCAGGTGGAATCACAATCCCTGACCTGAAATTATTCTACAAAGCTACTGTCATAAAATCAACCTGGTACTGGCCAAAAAACAGACCAGAAGATTAATGGACCAGACTGGAAGACACAGACACAATCACAATCACACTCAGTCACTTAATATTTGATAAAGGGGCCAGTCAAACTCACTGGAAGAATGACAGCCTCTGTAATAAATGGTGCTGGAAAAATTGGCTTGCCACCTGCCAAAGATTGAAAATAGACCCAAGTCTATCACCATGCACCAAACTCAAGTCAAAATGGTTCACAGATCTCAATATTAAAGCAGAAACACTAAATCTATTGGAAGAAAAAGTAGTTAAAACAATGAAGACAGAAGGGTAGGCAGAGAGTTCATGAACAAAAACCAAACTGCCCATGAAACACTTCCAAGAATCAACAACTTGGATCTTATCCTCCTGAAAAGTTTTTGCCCATCTAAGGAAATCACCAGAAGAGTAAAAAAAAAAAAAAAAACTCACAAAGTGGGACAAAAATTTAGCTAACTCTCCCTCAGATAAAAGTCTGTCTAGAACATTAAAAAATATCAGCACCTCCAAATTCAAAGACCCAATCCAAAATTGGGCAGCTGAGATGAATACATACTTCTCAGATAAAGAAATACAAATGGCAAATAAATACACTAAAAAATGTTCACCATCATTAGTCATTTGAGAAATGCAAATTAAAACAACATTGAGATTTCATCTCACCTAAGTAAGAATGGTTATTATTAATAATTCATCCAATAACAAATGCTGGCGAGTCTGTGGAGAAGTAGGAACTCTTCTCCACTGCTGGTGGGAATGCAGACTGGTGAAACCACTGTGGAAATCAGTTTGGAGATTTCTCAGAAAACTAGGTCTAGAGGTCACATTCAACCCAGCTATCCCCCTGCTGGGTATTTTCCCAGAAGATCTGAAAACATCATATCACAGCGATATATGTGCACCCATGTTCATAGCAGCACAATTTGTAATCCCTAAATTGCGGAAGCAACCCAAATGTCCATCCCCTGAGGACTAGATAAAAATATTGTGGTACTTTTATATAATGGAATATTACTCAGCTATGAAGACAGATAAACTTGACACTTTTATAGGTATTTACCTATAATGGTCACAACTAGAGACCATACTCATAAGTGAGTCACAACTAGAGACTATACTCATAAGTCACATACTCATAGAGTATGTGACCATACTCTAGTCACAACTAGAGAACATACTCATAAGCTTTTATAGGTATTTACCTAAATGGTCACAACTAGAGACCATACTCGTAAGTGAAATAAATCAGACGTGCATGTGTAAGCAACGTATTGTCTCACTAGTGTAAGAACCTGAAAGTGTGAATAAAACCTGGGAGGTATGATAGACATTGTGAAACAGAAAGAAATTGCTCAATAGTAAAGGGTAACTGGGGTGTGGGAAAAGAAAAGGGAAAGAAGGGGAAACTGTGTATGTATGTATATACAGGATAGCTAATATACTGAGGTATTGTCCTCTATTGCTTTATAGACTGGAACAGTTAATGATTACTTGTTGGATCAATTTTGCATGTATGTTTTTGTTTTCCTGAGAAACCACTTTGAAGTTATCAATACATAACACAACAACCGTTGTTAATTTCCTACCACTTTGTCTGTAACTCTGTTTGTTTGTATTGTTCTTATGCTATTGTGTAAATGGATGTCTGTTTGTTAATATGTTTTCCTTCTTTTATTTTTACAATAAATTTTAAAAAAGGAATTAGTAATCAGAAAACAAAAAGGAGAGAGAGACCCTGAAAAATATATCATAATCAAAATGTATGAGCCTCATTTGGATGCTGATTCAAGATAATTAAAAAGAAGGGAGCAAAATCAAGGAAATATGAACATAGCCTGGATGCTTTCTGAAATAAAAGAATAATGGAAGATACTTGTAGTAACAGTGGCATGATGGCCATGTCAAAAACAAAAGTCTTTGTTTTAGAAACACAACTATTTCAGAGTAAAATTCTGTGGTGATTGGGATTTCCTTCAAAATGACCATAAAGAAGGTTTGGTCATGCACTGGTGAAGCCGAATGAAGGTTTATTGCATTTTGTGTTTATAATTGCATATATTTCTATAATTTCTGCTATAATATCTTTTAAATATACTTATACCTGTAGAAGTAAAATGACAGTAAGAATGGCATGAGGACTACGTGAAATAACATATAATAGGAACCCAAAACCTTTACATATTAGGAAGCAAAAAATTTGCCTGGGGCTGGTCATGGGGACAGTACAGAAGAGATTTCATGAGCATATGAGCCACTGTGCTGCAGATTTTATCTCCAATTCTTATACATTCCTCATTTTTAAAGGGAGTATGCAGTTCCAAATGATGAAATGAACCATACTACTAGCGAAATTGGAGTGGCCAAAATGGGATATAACTAACAATGTGGAGAGACGCATATTTTGTATGATTTTATGGACATTTACTTCTACTGAGATTTCAAATTTTATATACACTTCCCCCAAATCAAGCAGTCACAATGAAGTTCATAATTGTTTCAAAATGTTTACTAGTAAGGTACGATTTTGTCTTTTGTATGTTATCCAGAGAACTCAATAGTGTAGATACATGAGAAGGCATATAGCTACAAAAAAGAGAACCAATAGCAATAAATTCAATCACTGAAAAATAAAAAGTAGATTTAAGCTTGTCATTAAATGTATGAAAAATATATCATTGTAAAATATTCTTCAGTCCCATCAGATATAAAATTAACTTTATGTGTTATCAGAAATGACAGACTAAGCTGAATATGGTAGTGTATGCTTGCAAGTCCGACATTCTGGAAGACTAAAACAGTGCATAAGATTGAGTCCAGGCTGGGTAACTTACTGTATTTCTTTGTGAGCTCTTGTTTCAAAATAAAAAGTAAAAAAGGCTGAATGGGGATGTAATTCATGATGAAAGCCTTTGGTTCAATTCCCAGTAAAACAAAAATGAAGAAAAAAAAAAGAAAGAAAGAAGGAAGGAAGGAAGGAAGAGAGGAAGGAAGAAAGGAAGGAAGAAAGGAAGGAGGGAAGGAAGAAAGGAGGGAAGGAAGGAGGGAAGGAAGGAAGGAAGGAAGGAAGGAAGGAAGGAAGGAAGGAAGGAAGGAAGAGCAGCGTAGGAAATTTTAAAATTTGGTCCCTCCACAAAAGTAGTAGATTGGCACAGACTTTCAGAATCAACTTTTTCAAAATTTTGTCATCTAATAAAAACTGTAAAGTAAAGAAAACAGTTCAGTGAAAAAACAAGGTGCTGAATGGTAAGGGAATACTGTGGTATTTTAACTTAACCATTTGTTATGACATACTTGCTTGGAAGCAACCATAAATACATTCCTGGTAAAAGTTTCTGGCACTAGAGACAGAAATACAGACCATTTCTCCAAAAAGTTGTTGTGTATTTTGATGTATCAAAGGATCTTTGAAGGATCAAATAAAGATTTGTGTTTCACCTGTGTAAAGTATTGGCAGTCCTTAAGTAGCTTTCTGAGCAGTATCTATTAAAAGCGAATGTTAACTGCAAATTTATCAGCAGCAGCCACCTGTGGTAAAGAGCAAAAAATGTTCTAAAACACCTAGGAAAGAGAGACTTTGGAAGAAAATACTTCGAGAAATGAGGATTTTGTGAAAATTTTTAATATATTCCAGGGAATCAAGTAGTTCACACATATACCCAGTACTAGATGCATAGTTTTAAAAATGCACTAGCTTCCACTGCCGGCTGATATTTAAACTCTTTGCAAATAAGAATTGACAATTAAGAGAGTTGTAAACAACCTAACTAAACTTTGAAGGAGTTTCTCAAAAGAGAACTAATCTGTAAAGATGGGAAAGGATTTATTCATTGATTTATTCATGAGTACTGCCATTTTAGGAATTCTTTGTCAGGTCACTAGATAACCACTAAGCTAATGAAAATACAAATAACCAAATAATGTCCTGTATTGACCTTGTATGATAAAGAATTAGTCAAAACCTTACACAAAGAATCTATTTATGACTTAGCAGTTTTACTCCTCAGTATATTCTCAAGTGGACAGAAACAGATATTCAATTATAAACTTCTACAAAATATTTTCAGCTGCAATATTAATAATAGCCAAAAGGTGGAAATAACCCATATGTCCATCAGTTTGATGATGAATGGATGACAAAATATGGTTTAATCAAGAAATTTAAAATTATTCAAACATTAAGAGACATAACATAATTACACATTCTGTGCCATGGGTGAACATAAGGAAGAAGTTCAAAATGAAACTAAATATATTTAACACCTGCCATGGTGTACCTTGGGCTAAATTGTTTCATGATAGAAATCACCAAGAACTTTATGCAAGATTTTCTTTCTAGTGTTGGCCACCTTTATCTTGTAGCCCTTTCCTTTGACTGCAAAGCTCAAAATTACTTTGATTTGTGTGGTTCTGGAGTAGAATTTGAGTCATTTGCATAGTTCACTCAGGGATGCTGACTTGCATCTGGGCTTTCTTGAAATGTCTGGATTATCATCTCAATTATTTCTAAGCAAACAACTTTTAGACAGATAAGAATCCCAAAGGTATAGCTGCTCTTATCCAGACAACAGCAGACATTTCTTCGGATATCTGGTACTTGACAGAATGAACATTTAGTCCTGGTTTAGTGACCTACCTGTTTAAACACTCTTTGGATTTATGATGGAGACATGCTGTTCTGACTAATAATCTGCCATTCAGATTTATTAACTGTGTTTTTTGTGCAGTTCTGTACATCTTCTCAATGCCCTTTTTGGATACACCATGTTCATATAATACTATAGCTTCTGCTGATTGTGTTATGCAGTGCAGTACTATAGTGTCATGTTCTGTTGTACTTTACCGTACTGCCTGTAAGAGTTATGCAAATAAAAGCAAAGTCATCAAGTTGGAGTTTCCTTTGATTATTTCTTTGTTATAAATATTGTAATGTATATACTATATACAATTCCTCATTTACTGACCAATAAGTTTTATGATCTAGTAGTGGGGACGGAGCCCAATCATTAAACATTTATTTGGGCTTTGTAGGTGTATGCCTACATAGAATTGCTGTGAATATTGTTGAGAGATTTTTAGAACTGTTTCTACTTGCAGAGAACTTCTGCATAAATCTCTTCATTATTTTTTGAAAGTTCACAATCAAAAGCAAAAATGAAACAATAGCTTCTCCTGGATAGTGGTGTTAATAAAATATTTCTGTTACATAAATGTAAAATTGATAAATAGAAGTTGACTTACAGGTTTAAGCATATAGTTCTTAATGGTAAATTTATTGTAATTTTAATTAGAATAGGAGCCAGCTAGGAGGACTTAGAGATAAGTTGGGTCCTACATTTAAATGCCAAATTGCATTTTTTAGTATATTTACCAATATAATTGAATGCATAAATTTAATGGGCTAATTTTGTACATAAGTATTTGTAATTCATATAATACATTATATGGAGAACAGTATATATAACTTGACAGAAGTTTACTTTCATGAGTGCTCTTTTGTCCTAATATTTTCTCTAGCAAGACAAATATAATCAATAAAAAATATTTTAATAAATATAGATGACAAATTACATGTAATTATACTTGTATTGATACAATAATTTTAGTAAAATATTTATATTCTAATTCAAGGAATAGAATTGACTTCATAAGAGATTGTTACAAATTAACAGACATTTTTCTAAGGCTATGTTATGGTTTAATATCACAAGGAGATTTAGAAGAATTTGATCAAACTACTGAAATGGTTTCTATTTCTCTCACATTTTTATATAAGACAAAATAGTTAAATCAACTGTCTCCTGAAATAAAAAGAGAAAGATTTACTCAATGCCATTTATATGTAATTTTATTTGTAAAATTAAACTTCATATTTAATATTTTGTATTATTTTTATATGTAAACAATCTTATATACTCAGTAATTTTGGCCAATGCTTTATGTAAAAATATGTAGAATTTTAAGCAGATGATCCTTATAAGTCTTCTTTATACTTCTGACTCATGGAAACTGAAATAATTAATGTGAATTTTTGAAGCTACTCAGTTTATGTTAATTTTTACTCAGGTATAGGTTACTAACATAGATAAAGTTAGGGCAAGTTCAAGCATGTTTCTACTTTCTTATGGAACTTTCTATGAAGTTAACTACAGTTTACTCACAACTGGAATTCTTTTCTGCATTTATCACTAATGCACATCTGCCTTGAAGTCTGAGACTGTAGTATATAATTTTGTAGCCCTTCACAGTGACCAGCACATAGTAGGCACTCACAAAGTATGTGTTGTTTAACCTCTATAGAAGAACGAATTAGGAAAATTGAGGATATGACAGTAAAGAGATAGAAAATTCTAGGAAGATGTGTTTAAAAAGAGAACAAATGTGTATTTCTGAAAGAATCACTAAGTCAATTCTCTGCCTTTAATATTTTGGCTTGTGTAATGGTTGATTGTGTAAGCTTGAAAAGTTTCGTTTAGCGAAGCTTAATTCAATCGACTGAGCAATTCTACAACCTAGGGTGTAGCAGACCCACCCTAGGGTGGCTCATTGACTAGATGATATAAAGGAGAAATCTGGAAGGTTAGATCTGCTTCAGTTCTTCAGAGGAGCTCCAGTCTTTCCCTTCAGCTAGAACATCATCTCCTTGATTCCAGTGCATATTCTTCCTTGTTTCTGTTGTAGACTCTTTAGCCGTCAAGTGCAGACTCTGGCTTCCACTGCAGATCATTCAGCCTTCTGGCATAGACTGTTCAGCCTTCCATCACAGGCCCATCAGCTTCCTAATACAGACTTGCGTGGGACACTGCAGTGAGCTCCAGACCTTAGACTGAAACATTTGGTCTCCAGCATGCAGACACCCTCGTCACTCTTCCTCATCCAACTCTGTGGGTGACCCTCGTAAGCCAATCTTGTAGTTTCTTATTCATTTGTATATCTTTTGCTATGTCTCTTTCTCTAGTAAAACACTGACTGATACAGCTTGTCATGGTGCAAAAATAAAGGAAAATAAAACTACTAATATGACAGATATGACTCTCCAATAATAATAAAAACTGTATGAGCACAACTGAAAATATGCTTTACTATTTTGCATTCAACTTTACAATATCACTCTTAAATGAGAAGAGTGGGAGTAAATATATAGATTTTCACAATACACTGTAGAAAGTATAACTGCATGAGGCTACAAACTAATATTTGAGAGGTAGATGAAAGAGAGAGACTTATTACCTCATGTTAATAGAACTGGGGTTAATGATATATATTTAGGTTCACATAATGAGAACAAGCAAGGAAGGCACATTTTGAATCCAATATGGCTTGATACACTACACTTTTCTGAAAGAGAAATGTGTCCTATGTAATGACTTTAAAAGGTTACTAAATTGCCTTTTTCAGACTAAAAGGCATTGTTTTTATCGAGTACATAGAAAGTGAATGCTAGCCACAACAGTAAGATTCTTATTTATTATAAGCCACACATTGCACATTGAGAAGCACATTTAGTTCATAAGTCAGTGTGGTTCTGGGTGTAGAAGGGCAACCTGAGGATTGTTGCCTACAAGATAAAAGGAGAACTGGAGGGTAAGATGGTGTGTTGCTGATTTTCCTGGAGAAGTTTGTCACTCTGGTTTTCCTGATATGAACATCGTCAAAGGAGCTCACTGTCACTCAACATCACTGTGGTTCTCTTCAGGGGAGCTCTGGTCCATACCTTGTGCATCACTCCCTGGCTCTAGTGCAGATCTCTCAGTCTGGTGGCAGAGACCCTTCACCCCACTGATAGAGACTTTCTAAATTCCACCACTGACCTTTAGGCTTTCCCAGTGCAGATCTTTGATACAGACTTGCATGAGACATTGTTCTGGGCTGTAGGCCTCCAGCTGGACTTGTGAAGGACATTGCCATTAATGCTAGGACTTCAGCTGGATTCATGCAGGACATTGCCGTGGGATCCAGGCCATCAGCTGAATTCTTTGTGTCTTTAGTGCGTGGACACATCTCTTGCACTCTTCTGCATTTGATGTTTTGCATGAGTATTATAAAATAACCATATAAATTATGTGTCATACAGTGAATCTATTCCCTTGAAAACTCTGACTACAACATAAGCCTTAAGCCAAATAGAAATAAAAATGTTTAAATTAATCTTCTTGATTGAATTCCAGTTAGACACAAAGATGAGTTTTCAATAGAAACAGTGTTTGAAAAATATGCAAATTGTTATAGTTTTCAATATATTATTTAAAACTCCTACTAATATTTGTGAGTAGTTGATTCTGTTTGGATAAAAATATCCTGCAAATGGTTCAGACTGGGGCTTTGAAATGTGATTGGATCATAAATGTGATAACCTCCAAAATTGAACCTCCTCATGATTATAGATCCATTGATAAGTTTCATAGCTGAACAGGCCATTAGAAGGCTGTGCCTTAGTAAAGAAAGTGCATCATTAGCTTTGTAACCTCAAAGGATATATCTTGTCTTCAGTTATTTCCCTTTCTTGCTCTGCTGCCTGGTCTTCATGAGGTAAGCAGCTTTCTGTTGCTACACATTCTTCTACCATGGTGCTTTATTTTGTCTCAGACCCAGGAATAGTGGAGCCAGCTGACCATGGTCTGAAATCTCTATAACTGTGAGCCAAAAAAACCCTTATCTCTTTTACGTTGTTTTTCTCAGGTAATTTGTCACAGCAATGGAAAACTAACATACCTGATTTTGCAATAATAGTCTTTAAATTCTCCAAGGTTATACTACCTAGGTGAAAAAAGAAGAACCAGCACTGTTCCTTTGAAATATCTGGGGCATTTGCAGTGGCAAAGAAAAGTAAGTATTCCAAGCCCAGATGTAAAATAATCTTGATTTGAGAAATTAACATGCATGTGAAGAGTATATCCTGTCAGCATTTTCTCCTCACAGTAAATGGGATTTTGGGGATTTGGGTGGCTTTATGATGGTACCTGTTTCTTTCACTTATGCAAAAGAAATAATTTCACCACATTGAGAATCTAGGCCTATTTGGAAAATTCCTAAAGGGCCTACTGCCATGCAACTCTTTAATAATTTCCAACATTTACATTACCTAATGTCCTCCAAACTAATACAGACTTTCAAATGTTTCATACTAAGATGATTTCACTGTTTGGTATAGTTTTTACATAGAAAGATATCTGTAATTGAGATTTCACTTTACTGACCCCTCTTCTTGCCTTCAGTTTATAATTCAAATAATTTTGTCTTTCATAAGCAACAGTGTGGTGGATTGATAACTGGTGGTCAACTTATAACCCCCAGCTGAACTGAGTAAGCGTGGTGCTGGGTGTAGAAGGCCCATCTGGGGATTGTTGCCAGCAGCATAAGAGGCAGAACTGGAGAAGAAGAAAAAAGGCTTTTGGAAACTAAAGAAGGAGGCTGTTGGGAGTGGAGAAAAGCTGTTGAAGCTAAAGAAAGCTCTAAGGAGCTGTTGGTTCTGTTGGAGGAGCTTGTCATGCTGATTGTCCTGATGAACTTGGCTGTTTTCATCCTCCGAGGAGCTCGGGACCTTGTTGGCACTGAGAATGCCTTTGCTTCACTTTGGGTGAGCACTGCTGGTCTTCTGGAGAAGCAAGCTGTGATGGCTTCCCTGATGGGAACTCAGCCATCTTGATCATCAGAGGAGCTTGGGACCTCACTGTTGCTGAGGATGGCTGTGGTACCTTCCAGGGGAGCTCTGGTTCTTCTGAGCATTGCTTCCTGGCTCCAGTGCAGATCCCTCAGCCTGCTAGCACAGATCCTTCATCCCGCTGGCACAGACTTCCTAGATTCCACCACCGACCTTTGGGCCTTTGCAGCACAGATCCATGAAACAGGCCTGCATGAGATGTTGTTATGGGCTCTGGGCCTCCAGTTGGATTCATGAAAGGCATTGTTAAGGGCCCTGGGTATTCAGCTGGATGCATGCAGGACATTTCCGTGGGAGCTAAGTCCCCAGCTACTTTCCTTGGTCTTAGTGTGTGGACAGATTTCCTGAACTCTCTTGTATATCACTCTTTGGATGACTATTATAAATAATCTTATAGAATATATGTCCTGTATTGTATTGTTCTCCCTTGCAAAAGTAATCCCCAAAACACAAACAGTTTGTCTTATTTAGTTCCAACTAACGTCTATCTTATATTTAATTTACATGGGGAGGAAATTTGTACCACAATATGGAAACAAACATTGAACCTTTAGAGTTACAGGAGTTACAAGTAATTCTGAGGTTTGCAAGACTCATTCATTTTAATATGCGTTGTTGAGATATTTGTACTCCTTAAAAATGAATAGAAAGAAAAATTTAATGTATTATGTTTCCTTTTCATTGTCACATAGTAGTGTATTGTTTAAATGATTGAAATAGAAATAAAAGACATTGTCCATAGTTATAAATTCTTCAGGGTATCTTTGGCGGTATTATATTTCTGTAGTTATCATTGCAGATTCACACTATGTTTGTTCTACTCATGATTTTCTATTTTTAAATATATAAAATGTATATAATTTCCCCCAAAATGTAAATTACTCTGTGCTTATCCTTTAAATAAATGAAAGACAAAAAATTAATTCTTATTTTATCACCTCTCTCTTATACTTATTATTCTTCATGATACATGATACATGGGTAGCAAATTTAGGAAAAAGACCTTTTAAGTAATCTGGCTTTTCTAGAACACCTCATATATTTGGTAAGAGTAATTCTTATAAAGATTATTATTGGAAATCACTTTTTTTCTGTAAAGTTATTGATTAGAATTTATTAATTTTCTTCAAATGTCTGCTTTTGAATTGCTAGCAATATTTTTATTTACTATTGAATTGTGTATTTAAAGTACTAATATGTTCATGTTAATTTTTAAATAATTTTTAATTTAACTATTAAGAATACTACTTGAGATAACAATAGGTAATACAACAACCATTGCTGATTTCTGATCGTCTTGTTTTGAAATTCTGTATCCTTTTTATAGTTTTTGTGTTGTTTTGCTTTTGTCTTTGTTTTTGTTCTTTTTGTTCACTTCTTTTTAAAATAAAAAAGAGAATACTAGTGAATCAGCGATCTCTCTTTATGAGTACTACCAGGAGGAATGACTATTGTATTTCTCAGAATGACTCTCATTTTGTAGGCATGTACAAGCTTCATTCAACTTAGTTACTGAACAATTGCCTGATCATTGTTAATGTTCTTTGTGAAATTGACTCTGATGTAGAGTTGCAGTTAGACTTGTTTTTATCATGTCGTCTATTAAAATTTTATGCACCTCATCTGTTACTTTATTCCTTTGCCATAATATTCTTGTCATAAATTGTAAAAGTCCAAATGGAAACAGACATTATAAAGTATTACTGTGATGCACATATTAAATTATTACTTCACAGAAATCTACATTTTACATGCACATAGACTTATGTAATGTAATTATAAATGCTTAAGCCTTCTTATAGAGAAGTTCAAGTATAGTGAAAAATATTAATGAAGAATTAGTATTTTATTGACAACACTAGAATTCTATAAATGAATTTAAGGACCAGAGTTGTATGCATATATGTGACAGATAACTCACTGTGTCAATTTGAGTAGGAAATGCCCAACTAAATTGGATCCTCATAGTTCTCAATGTGGCTCAGGTGATTTACTGAAAACCAAAGACCTGCCATAGAGTGGTTTATTGCCTGAATAGTATAAGGGGAAATGAAGGAGGAAGGCTTGCTTCTGGTTTTGGAGGACCCCTTGTCCACTTGCACCTTGGACATCATCTGCTCGCTTCTTTAAGGGCCTAGCTCTGTCTGACTACTTATAATATTTCTTCTACCTTACTTAGCTGTCAATAATAATAATACATATAAAATAAATTTTAATTGTATTTTAAAATAAGTTGAATGTTTATAAGTATCTATAATAGTATATTTCATTTTATTGGGCCTTCATGTTACAATTTTTATTAGCTAATTTATTTAGCTTACTATAATGATCATTTACAATATTTTTTAAACTTTTTAAAGTAATGAATATTTTTAAAGTGACATTTAAAATAATGCAGTAATTCTTGTAATGTTTTAACTTTTATATATAATTTAATTAATATGAACAACCTTCGGATATATTCATGAATGCATTACTCATAAATTGTAATAAACCTATTTTTTTTTTTTTTTTTGGTTTTTCTCCGGTACCGGGAACCGAACTGACGACCTTGCGCTTGCCAGGCAGGCGCTTTGCCGCTGAGCTAAATCCCCAGCCCAATAAACCTATTTTGAAAGTGAACCACTGACTTGTTTAACCAAAATCTATTCCTAATACTCATGTTTCCTATCTGTATATAGGAATTGTTCCTAATCTACCTTCCCAAAAAGGAGGTGGCTGTCTTTTTGTAGCCTATATGATAGTGTATTAAGACAGAAAAGGGGTACATTCAGGGCCAAAATACATGTAAATTAAACACATAAGTTGGGTTTTCTTATTTCCTTCATAAAAACAAATTTACAGTATCTATATAATTTTGTTAAAAATTTAATAACACTTAGCAAATGATACTCTTTTCAGGTGCAAAATTTATTACTGAAAGAAATATTCTACATTTAACATCTACCTGTGAAGAATCATGTCTTATTCATAAAATCAGTGGCTCTGGGGATGTTGGAAATTGAGAAGTAGGTATTTTTGAAGATTCCTCATTTTGAAGCCACTTGAGTCCAGCTTTATGCACAAGATACTTGAAACTTTAAGGGGAATCTTGTGACTTGGATGTTTTCAGCTTTTCTTTAGAGATTTACATAATTAGTTGTAGCTTTTTTTCATGAAGACATAGAGAATAAAAATTGAAATGATCATAATCAGAGCCACTTAATTCTTAGCAAATATTTTCTCTAATACACTGGCTCATCTAAAAGTGTAACTGAATGTTTATCAATATGCAAAAGAATACAACTCCTGGTCTGATGTTAGAGATAAATGACTAGATATCTAGATGGCTAGGTATATACATCTTGTTTGTAAATTTCTTTTTGATATAGAAATATTTTTCAGGGTACCTTAAACTCAGGTTTTCCCAAATCATTTATTTCTTATTAGCATTTAGAAAATATTTTGTGGCACACAAATTTAAATTTCTTGTATATCTAATATAATTCCTTTAACTAATTTTCCTCAAATCTTTACCCAGAATTATTTAGCTCTCCATTATTTTTTCCCAACATAATATGAGCTGATACAACCTTATTTTTGTGATATATACTTTCCTTCTTATTAATACATATTTTGTATAATACACATTCTGCCACATTATTAATCATTAATGTGATTCATGTTAACTCCTTTTCTTCTGATTGCTTCATATATTCTTGTTTATATTTTTATTGGGGTAAAATAATTATATTTTTAATTTGAACACCTGTTGATATTGTTCTTTAAAAGTATATTAATTAATCTTTAGTTTGTAAATTTAATACCCTTAATAAAATAACTGTGTAGCCTGTACGAGTTTATGAGTGGTGCTTGATAAGGATTCAGTTATAAATTGGAGAAAAAGGAAGGTCTCTTCTGAATGGGTAAAAGGCTCATTTTGGCAAGGGAACCCATTTAAGCTATCAATTAGAGATTTCAACATGGTTGACTAGAGGAGGAGTTGCATTACAAAATCTCAGAAGGGATCCCCTGACAAAAAATGTATTTGGAAGGTCAGAAGGGATCTCACTGAAACAAAATTAATAAAGGTCACATGCATAGATAAAGTGATAAATGGACAATTGATAAATGAAAGCAGTGCTGCAGTGGCAGGTCTGACCACTGCCACGCTCTGCTCCTTCAGAGAACAGTCCCTTTGTAATGAGGCAGAAGGTCTGAAGGGCCAAACTAACAGCACAAACCATTTTCTGGGACAGGCTTTGCCTTCTGTGACCCTCCCACAAACCTGCTCCGCACTACGAGCACAGAGGAAAACAACTCACCTGCACTTTCTGCTGCATTGTGTCCTACAGGGGATTATGCCTCTCCCCTCCACTCCGACTCAGGCCAGAGACAGGATGCATAGTCAAAAGAAACTATCCTGCTTGCTCAGATCATCAGATGATTTGCTGCTCTGTGTGTGTGTGTGTGTGTGTGTTTGTGTGTGTGTGGTCCACAGCATTTCCTGGGTGGCTTGTGTTATGGCTTGTGTCTAGATATCCCCCTGAAAGCCTCATGTGGTCATGGGAAGCAGACTTTTTCAGGGGGAGCTGAATCTAGAGTTTGTGACTGATTCATAGTGCAATGCTGTTATTAAGGGTTCTGGGATTATGGCTGAGTGCTTGCTGGACCAGTCCACTGATTGGATTGGTACAACCCTGTTCCAGAAGTCTGGATAAGATATAAGGGCCAGAAAGAGGCTTGCCCCTCCTATTTTTTTTTTTTTTCTTTCCTTTGTCGTTTTTGCTGTCTTCTATTGCCATGAATGGTTACTTCTCTGCCAGACCACCCTGCCTTGGAGCCAGCTGATTATGGACTGAAGCCTCTACAAACTAAGCTAAATAAACCTTTCCCCTTTTAACTCTGGGTGTCAGGTATTTTGTATCAGCAATGAGAAAAGCAACTAAGACAGCTTGCTTGCCTCAGTTGCCCACGGAGTCACAGTCAGGCACACAAACTGGCTGGCACAAACTCTGCATGTCCTTAGGTCAGCTGAGCTGTGGGCAGCAAATAACTGAAAAAACTGCAGATTACAGACTCAGCAGTTCCTCACCTGTCTCTGACATCTCCTGCAGAGGTCACAGCTGGTGTCTGAAAGCAATTTCTCTGTCCTGCACGCACTCCCTGGAAAACATGCTTAGGTGCGCCAGTAACATCATAGAGCCTTGCTTGACAGTTAATCTCCCTGCCAATTCCACCATAACATCTAGGAAGGGGGATGGGAAGATTTCAAAACCCAAGAACTGGTTCAGTGTTAGATTGTGCTTGTATGTCTTCAGGCTGGAAGAATGAAGACCTGAAGCTGAGTTAGCATACGTTTTGTGGTGGAAAGTTCAGAGATAATATTGGGGTGTGAATAATCAGGCTTTCTGGCAAAGAAATTGAACGTGAATCACACATACATTGTCTTATTGGAGTGTGTAAACAGAGTTCCTGGTTGATATCTTCCAGCTTTGAGGGATTTTTTTTTTTTTTTTTTTTTTTTTTTTTTTTGGTTTTTCTCCAGTACCGGGAACCGAACTCACGACCTTGCACTTGCCAGGCAGGCGCTTTGCCGCTAAGCTAAATCCCCAGCCCCGAGGGATTTTTTGTTTTGTAGTTTGGTTGTGCTTTTTTGTGGTTTGCATTGTGTGGTTATTTTTTGTGGTCATTTGGTGTTTACTTGATTTTTGGTTTTATTTTTTCCATTTGCTTTGATCTAGTTGGTATCTATGTTATTTCACCCTTCTAATCTCCCTGTGTGGTTACTTCACTTCAGGGCTTGCAGCAGTACTATAACTTTATATCTGAATTCTTTATTACAGTAGGTAATTTTTCCTCTCAAGTTTTTAATTTGCCATATTCTGCTTTCTCAATTATTTTTATCTTCTTCAATATTAACCTTCCATCCTCACTATCCTCTTCTTTAGGTTCTTCTATATCCGACCTAGGCCCCTGTCCTCCCAAACCTCTTTGCAACATTACAGATACACAGACACATCAATCAGTTCCCGATCAGTCACAAAGTATATCTCCCTCCTTCTATATCTCATCCTTTCCCCCACAAATATCTTCTTAAAAGGCTCAACATTGACTTCAACACAACTAAAACACTCTTAATAGAATTTGAAATCATATTACATTTTCTTTTATTTCTTTGTTTCACCTATCACTATCACCCCTTCCAGCCTCCCTCCTTATTTTCTTACACTCCCTCTTCACCTATCCTTCATTCTCTTCCTCCACTTCGCTTATTTCAAAGCAGAACAATTGCTAACAGTAAAAGAACACAGTTTGCATAGAGGATTGGTAAAAGATGAGAGTGTAAATGCAAGGTCCATGTACCACTGGATCTTTTGATGCTGATATAACCCTAAAGAATTCTATCTAGAAAACCTTAGAACAGAATCCAAATCACTTAAATTAAGTAACTTATGGGATAAATACTATTTATGGATGTATCAAGCAGGGAACACAATGAGAGAGGCAGTATCTTCATATAAACTGCTAGCTGTCTTCATGCTACTAGACTTTAACACACAGCACTAAAAAGGGGGCGATAAAAATAAAAAAATAACAGATATACATACACAGGATCATGGGAAAAAAAGGAAGCAGAAGATACCCAAGGTATTTCAATTGTCCTAAGGGAGATCAAGGGGATACAAATGGAGGGAAAGCAAATGCCAGGTAGCAGAGTTCTACAAAAAAATTAAAGATTAAGGAAAGAAACTTGGTGTATTCAAAGAGGAAATGAACCAAAATTTACTGAAATTATCTATAAAAATGCTCAATCTGGATTCAGTGAGAATAAGTACAAAATTGGAGGAGCTGACCAAAATGGTTCAAAACATGAATGACAAAATTATGAAACATATAGAATCCACAAATAATATCAGACAGAAATATCTAAAATTTTAAGAAAAGCTATGCTGAATTAATAAAGTGAAAAAAGGACCATTGTGAACACACTCTGAACTTGAAGAGAGAATTGAGAAGACACACACAGTAGTGTAATTTTCACTGTGTAAATTTTTTACTTCTTTTATTAGATTGATTGCTGAGTACTTCATGTTTTTAGATGCTATTGTGAAAGTTGTCGTTTCCCTAATTTCTCTCTCAGTCTGTTTGTTGTTTGTGTACAGGAACGCTATCGATTTTTGAGCATTGACTTTGTACTCAGCTACATTACTAAATTTGATTATTAAATATATATGCCTTTTAGTGGAGTTTTGGTGGGTCTTCTATGTAGAGTATCACCCTATGTTAAGGGTGTGGTTTAACTCTAATAATTCTTCATTGATTTTTTTTTTTTGCTCTTTGTTTAGTTAATCTTTCCTCAGGAAATTGGAAGCATTAAGATTACCCACTGTGATTGTGCTAGTATTTATTTGATCTTTTACGTTCAACAGTATTTATTTGATGAAGGTGCTTCAGTATTCAGTGCATTTATAAAGGTTATTTCTTCTTTTAGGATTGTTCTTTTAACTAGCATGTAGTGAACATTTTTGTCTCTTCTAATAAGCTTTAGTTTAAAGTTTACCATATCTGAGATTGAAATTATTACCTCTGCTTTTATATAGGTTCCTAGTAAATTAATATCGGTTTCTTATTCTTTGAGTTGTGGTCTATGAATATGGTCTTGGATTAGAAGAGTTTCTTGATTTCAATATGTTGTTGGCATTCTGTTTTTTGATCCATTCTGCCAATCTGTCTTTTTTATTTTAAAAAGAGTAGTAAAAGAAAAAAAAAAAGAATAGCAGCATACCAACATCATAAACACAAACAGCTATTTGATTTTTGACAAAGGCAGAAAGCATATATTAGAGGAAAGATAGTCCATTTAGCAAGTGGTGTTGCAAAAATTAGATATCTGTTTGCAGAAGACTGAAAGTAAACCCATATCTCTCACCAGGTACTAAACTAAAGAAATGATCAAATATCTAAAAATTAAAACAATAGAAGCAGTACAGAATTTCAGACAAGGTGATAGGAAATTAACAATGGTTGTTGCATTATATATTGTTATTTTCAAGTTGGTCATTCAGACAAATATAGGCATGTAAGATTGATCAAATAATTAAATGTTGCTTTTATTGTTTTTCTTTTGTTTATAGCTGTGTGTTTCTTAATATTTTTTCATTATTTTGTCTTTAAAAAATAAAAATTAGAAGAGAAACATTGAGCTTAGTAGAGACAATGTAGAAATAAAACATTTGAAGTCATAGATGGAGAAAACTATTTTCTAACGAGAACCTCAATTGCAGAAGAAATAATAGCAAGAACCAACCAGTGGGATTACATCAAATTAAAAACTTCTGCACAGCAAAGTAATTAATTTGTAGAGTGAAGGGAGAATCTATAGACTGGGAGAAGATTTTTTACCATCTATTTCTCAGACAGCAGACTAATCTCTAGAATATATAAAGAACTGAAAAAATAGACTACTTAAAATTACAAAAACCTTATTAAGAGATGAATAAGTGAAATGAGCATACTTTTCTTAGAGGAAAAGTATAAATGGACAACAAATATATGACAAATTATTCTAACTCCCTGGCCATTAGAGGAATGTAAATTAAAGCCCAAGATTTCATATAATAACAAGTGCTCATATGGCTATGTAGAAAAAGAAACACTCCTACCTGGTTGGTGGGAATGTAAATTAATGTGACCGTTATGGAAATCAGGATGGTGTTTTCTGAAAGAACGAAAATTAGAAAACCGTATGATCCAGCTAGTCCTGATATCTTGCCAAAGAGCTAAAAATATCACACTACAGCAATACATGCATTCCAATGTTTATAGCATAATAATTCATAACAGCTAAATCCTTGAAGCTGCCAAAATATGTATCAACAGATGAATGAATAAAAAAGTGCTGTCTACACATAATGGAGCTGTACTTACCTATAAAGAGGATCAAATCTGAGACATTTCTAGGAAAAGAGATGCACCTGGAAAATGTAATGTTGAGTGAAGTAAATCAGACATACAAGTTTATATACCAAACAGTATTTCTCATTTGAGTAAGGCAAAGTACAAATAAAGAACATAAAAAAGGATGGATCAAAGGGAACAAGGAGATAGTTCTCTTGTAAATGTGAGGGGGTCCAGGTAGCTGAAGGCAAGGGGCAAGGGTGTGGAGAAGGGAAAGTAAGTAGAATAAAATACACTGTGTACAGTAACCTAATAACCTCAGTCAGTATAAACACTATATCTCATAAACATGACCTGAGATTAAAATTATCAACAAGAATAAAAACGGGGAAAGAGGATTTAGAAGGGAAAAGAGGGGGTTGCAAGGAAGGAAGAAGGGGATTTAGAAAAACCAAGGTTTATTATGTATTTCTACCCAGTTTTTAAAATGAGTGTAAACTTCCTGTACAGGAAACATGTTCTAGTAAGAAAGGAACATTTACAAATTTAAATGTCTATTGCCAGTTTTCAACTAATAACCAAGCTGGGTATAAGGTGAATTTCAAAATTAGCATACTATTTGAAGGTAATGATTTTATAAATAAATAAACTGTATTTACCAGGGGTCAATGTCCTGCTCTATACAGTAACTGGCGGCAATATGGGGGAGCAAGCTAAGCCATGAGGCACCTGTTCTCTGGTGTGCTGATGACCTAGAAACCATCTGAGCAGAAGACATCAATTTAGAAGTCATGCCTCCACCCATCTTTTTTTATTTTTTATTTTAAGGATAAAAGGAGGGAAACATTAACAGACATACAACATTTTACAACATATCACAAGCACAATACAGACAATACAGAGTTACAAACAAAGTGGTAGGGAATTAACAATGGTGGTTGTATTACATATTGATATCTTCAAAGTGGCTTCTCATGAAAACAGATATAGACATGCAATACTGGTCAACCAAAGACTCACTGACAGTTTCTTTCAGCATAGAAATAGAAGACAGAACAACCATGTTAACTATCCTGTATATACATACATACAAAATTTCTCCTTCTTTCCCTTCTCTTTTCCCACATCCCAGAAGCCCTTTACTCTTCAGTGGTTTCCTATCATTTCGCAGTGTCTATCATACCTCCGAGTTTAAATTAACTCTTTCAAGTTTTACACTAGTGACACAATGCGGTGCTTGCACATGTATGTTTGATTTATTTCACTTATGAGTATGGTCTCTAGTTGTGACCATTTAAATATAAAGGCCTCGAGTTTATCTTTCTTTATAGCTGAGTAATATTCCATTATATAAAAGTACCACAATTTTCTTATCCAATTCTCGGTGGAAGGACATTTGGGTTGCTTCCACATTTTAGCAATTACAAATTGTGCTGCTATGAACATAGGTGCACATATATCACTGCCACACCCATCTTTTGTATATAGATGTGTTGAAGTGATTTATATAAAGATCTCTTTCTTCTAATTGCTAGGTGGGAAAATAATACATACTGGAAACTTTATACCCACTTCCAATACTCATGGAGCTCCTGGCCTATTTTAACTATCATCACTGATATGAAGTATTCAAATATTCCCTACCTCAAGGAAAAGGAGTTACCTTCCAATTGGAAAGAAATACTCATCTCCAGCAGATATCAGAATGTCTCTCAGCCTTAGAGCACCAGCAAGGGTGCGCTGAACTCTCAGACTTTTCAGTGTATGTAGCTGTCCCATAACACATCTTTAACATCAGTGGGTTACTCAGAAAAGCTAGCTTCCTGACCGTAAGTTGTAGGATTTTAAGTAGGGTGGGTGTTTTCCTTTTAGTCCTTTTCCCATCATTGGGAAATAATCCTGACACCCACAGTTTAAAGGAGGAGAGCTTTATTTTAGCTCATGATTTCAGTCCATGATCAGCTGGCTCCAAGGAATAAAAGCCATGGTGGAAAGACAGTGGCAGAGAAAACCTGTTCAACCCACTGAAACGAGGATGCACAGAGAAAATGGAGGAGTCCAGGGAAAAAATACTCTTCTCCAGCTCATGCCCACAATGACCAACTTCCAATCAGTCTCCACCACCTAACCTCACATTCAGTTACTGAATCCACTGATGAGTATAATACCTTTTGTAACAGAAATTGCCCCTCAAACCAGTACACTTCAGCTTCTTAGTTGCCCAGGTAATAGCTCCTGTTCCAATTATGTATGCTTCTGGTCTTGTAGAAATGGCTGGTCACTGTGATGCACATTGTATAAACTAATCCCCAACTGACAAGCCATTCTGCCTTTGTACTTCCTGCTTGCTTGTCCCATATAAGCCTTACACCACCAGAGATGAGGGCTTGATATTTTGGGACTGACTGCAATCAGTGCCCATGACATAAAATCTGTCTCCAAATCCTGAATGATGTTTTGGTGTTTCTGCTTGCCATTTCATTTAGTGCGTTGGCTGGGAAGACACTGTGCTGATCACTTTGGTCACTGGTTGAAGCCCTCATGAACAGAGCGAGGACCTCTTTAGGTCACAACAGGAATGCATGCCCTTGAGATTTCTTGAGTCTCCTTGGAGGTCTGGAGGATTCCTTTCTTCTTGTTCCAGCAGCTCACATGAGACCCCAAAGGGAGCTCACAGTCTGTTTCTCTGTCTGTCTGCCTGCCTGATTCTGCTAAGATTCTTAGGGGCACCCCAGTTAGTCTGTTTGTCAGTCCTGTTCAGCTTGAGCAACAGAGTCTGATCAACTCTGGTTAGTCAGGACCACCCTCAAGAGAAGGGATATGGAATACTTAACCTCTGAGTGCCTGTTGAATGCATGTGTGAGTGAGTGGAACAGACAGCGTAAGCCATGGTCTGCTCTGTCTGTGTACCAAAACCGGGAAGCACTGGTTGCTGTGGCTGACTGAGCCCTCACCTGCAGTTCCATGACAATCAAAACATGGCATAACGGAGGCCTCGAACCCTCCTTACCTATGTTCCCTCAAAAGGCACGACTAGGCGGGCAACTGAATGGTCTGTCTCTGAGGGGCACCCACCCTTTGTCTGTTATACCACCATTCAAGGGTACACAACATACACTGTAGGGAGATAGAATGGGGACAAGCCAGAGTAAACCCAGGGTCCTTGATTGTATGCTAAAAAACTTCAAAAGAGTATTTCCTTATGACTACCAAGTGAAAATGATACTTTGGAAACTCCATTTCCTTTATAAAATTGTATGGCTAAAGTTTTGCCGTGACTGGCCATCTGGAGGGACATTTGATGTTGAAATTGTTCATCAAGTTTGAAACAAAGTGACAACCAAATGAAAGAGGCCATCCTGACCAGTATCGTTATATTGACTCCTGGCTCAATCTGTGTCAGAGTCTCCCACTATGGCTCCATGCCTATGTCCTGCATTTCCAAAAAAAAAAAAAAAAAAAAAGGAAAAGAGGTCCATTCTTCCTGAGAATTTCAATTGGCACCCTCATCAGTTTCTGCAGTTGCTGTCAATACCTATAGCTTCTTTCCCTGCTCATGACTTGTCTACTTCCAGCCAATTGAACTGGTTCTAGCTAGCCATTACCTGCATTTGGCCATAAAGGCCTTCACTGCAAACCCTCTGCTTCACAGTGATGCTTATCCTGGTCAGATGGTATCACCTAATGTCAACCCGCAGTGACTGTCAGCAATTCTTTCTGAGTTCCATGTTTTTTTTTTTTTTTTTTTTTTTTTTTGGTTTTTCTCCGGTACGGGGAACCGAACTCACGACCTTGCGCTTGCCAGGCAGGCGCTTTTGCCGCTG
>NW_004955571.1:65071-111857 GCF_000276665.1 Chinchilla lanigera
AACCGCTCACTAGCCTTAACTGTGTTTTTTTGCCTGGTTTTTCTGTACTGAACTCATCCTCCCTGCTGCTAGATCTTTTTTTTTTTTTTGGTTTTTCTCCGGTACGGGGAACCGAACTCACGACCTTGCGCTTGCCAGGCAGGCGCTTTTGCCGCTGAGCTAAATCCCCAGCCCCTGAGTTCCATGTTTTGACTGAGGAAAAACTGGACTGTCATCTCTGACAAATGAGTTACCACAGCTTGTCCTAAAGGTGACCCCACCTGGAAACTACCCAGTCAAGCACTTCTCAAAGACATCAAAGAGGAGGGCAATAAACCCAAAATATGCCAAAAATTATCAGATGACAACGCTTTTCATTTCTCTGATGGGCTCAAAGTAGGCAAGACCAGTCCGTCCTTCAGCTTTTCCACCAGGAACCCATACTACCATCATCAGGGCAACTAGGACTCTTGCCTCTCACCACTTCTGCCAGGCACAAACTTGCAGCCTGGGTGGACATCTCCTATGTAAGCCAGTCCCCATACCACTATGGGAAGAGACCTCCTCTTCAGGTTAGACGTGACCATCTCCTTTGCACCAAGCCAGTCAGCCTCTCTCCCATTTAACTCCGCACTTTCAACTTTGACTGTTCCTTGAGAGGAAGATGATGCTTGCAAGTGGCTCCTATAAGCCCTTTAAACTGGGAAGATCCTGAGCTAAAAGGCCAGCTCACTTGGACTCAGTTGCTACAAAGGGTTAAGAACTCTCCCACTATTTTCAGGGAGGCTCTAACCACAGATTTGGGCAAGCCACCAGCACCTTTTTTCCAGTTTCTCTGTTCCTTTCAGATCTGTCATGGTCCCCTGAGCAAACAGTATAAACTGTCAAACTGCTAAACTATACCTCTCCTGCCTGTAAAGCCAGTTCAGGATCTCTGAGCTCCCCATACTACCACAATTGCCCTCCGTATATGTTGCCTGAGTCTTCTGCCACCCATACCCTGCTGGTACACCTGTATGAACCTAAAAATGCCTTCTTCTGCCTTTGGTGGGCTCCAGTCAGCAAGCCTTTCTTTGCAACTGACCTGGACTCAACCCGTCAAACGTTCAAAAACGTGTTTCCTTTTTATAAAGCATTTCTGATTAATGACACTTCCAAGCTTTCTGCTGGAAAGGCACAAAAACTGTGTTACAATATCTGGAAGAAAATGGTTACAAGAAAAAAACTCCACAAATTTCTTGGAGCTACTGGATTCTATAAAGCCTGGATCCTTGAGTTCACAAAAACAATGATGCTTACTCAGACTGTCAGCCCCTGGGGGTGACCAGTGACCTACCTGTACAAATACTTAGATCAGCTTGTGAAGAGTTGCCTTGCCCCTTTTCCTCAATGCTTTAGCAACCACTGTCCTTCTGATAAAGAAAGCCAACAAGTCCAACTCATACTGAGGCCTTACTGTCCAGGTGCCACATGCTGTACTTTGATGCACTGTTCTAAAAACGAACATTCTGACAGATGCTGAGTACACCCTGTTTATGGGTGAAAGTAGGTCTGTTAAGAATGAAGTCTGGCAGGATGGATAATCTATGGCTACCTTGGACAAAACTATTTTGGACAAAATTCTCCTGCAGGGATGATCTGCACAGGAAGCTGTTTCCTGCTGCTGTATGGCAACCTGCTACCAATGACCCAAAATAGTATGGTCCAGAGGCCTAAGCCCCTTCAGGGATCCAAGTGACTAAAACATCAACCCCAGCCCCCAGACCTGCCACCACTGTATGTTCTATTAGCTCAAGACAGTGTACTGGCATTCACATCCCTGCAGCCAGCTCAGGCTTCAATATCTGTGTCACTGGCCCCAACCTCCTGTTCTTTACCTGTACTGAGAAGACAATAAAAGTTTGTAGGGTTGTGCTTTAAAAAATTATCCTTAGATATGGCCTATACTTGATCATTGACAATGATAATAGGCCTGCATTTATAGCAGAGGTAATTCAAAAACTAGATTAAATAAATCTACATACAGCTTGTAACCACTTAAAAGACCAGCTATAACTGTAGATATTCATGCACACACATATAACTCTGGTACATATTAACTCTCTCTATAAATTTCAGAAATCCAGATTCACTGGAAAGTTTACCTGGACAACTCCTCTGAGACTCATTCTGAAAAGGCAACACACTCAAATCCCTGCTCTGGTTACTCTGGATGCTGACTAGCCCACACACAGCTGAAGCCTGAGGACATCATACATTGGATTGCTCCATACCTATTTCCATTTAGTTTTGTGTTTTTTCAGGCTTCTTACCCCAGTGCTTGCTTCCCTACACCCTGCTAGCTGTGCTTTTTGCCTTAAATTCTATGGACAGTTGCACCATGAGAATAGAACAATCTATCAAATACTTGACCAAGATTTGATGACCATGTAAGGCACATTAGACAATCTCTTAGCCCTCACTACCTTGCCAGAGTAATTTTACAGAACAGGCAGGCTTAAATTATGTCTCTTCCTAAAAACAATTTAGGAAAAGACTCAGTAATAAGACAGTCTTGGGGAGCTTGGCTAGGGCTCATCCTAGGATCACTGACAACCCTAATTTTACTACTTCTAGGTGGGCCTTGTCTCAAAAATTCACATGGAATTTGCCCAGCAAAGATGTGCTAGAGAATCTAAAAAGAGGGGGAAATGTAACAGAAAATGCCTCCCCAGCCAGTATACTTTTTTCTTAATTGCCCCGGTAATAGTTCCTGTTCCTATTCTGGTTGCTTTTGGTCTCTTAGAAATGGCTGACCACTGTGATGCATAGATGGTCGCTGTGATGCACACTATAAACCAATCCCCAATTGACAAGCCATTCTGCCTCTGTACTTCCTTCTTGCTTATCCTATATAAGCCATAGACCACCATAGATCAGGGCTTGATGTTTTGGGAGTGATCCCAATTGGTGCCCATTGATGTTAAATAAATCTGCCTCCAAATCCTAGGTGTTGTTTTGTTGTTTGTGTTTGCCATTGCACTTCAATGTCCAATCACCTACCAAACTCATTACAATTTTGGGGAACATTTTAGGTCTAGACTGTACTACCTGCATATCTTTGTTCTTTCATATATTGGCTCTACCCATTGAGATTGTCTTTCTACTCAGTAATAATGATTTAGAGTTTCCCCAAATGTATTTATGTATTTTAACTGACCCTTCTCTAGATTATCTACTGTCTCATTATTTCCTGGGGTGTTATCCATATGATGCTGAAGTCTGCATATGATTCCTGATTGCCAAACTGCACTACGATCTCTGAATGCTATTGTGTATGTCATTTCTCTTATAGACTCTGGACAGTGTTTTCTCTCCTTGTCCTCACTAGCTGAGGTTTTCTGGTATAGCCTTATTTCTTGACACCTGATCATTCTGACTGAATACATTCTTTTCAAATGAAGGACAAATGCTCTATTTATATCAGAATTCTAGTACATGCCAAGCCATATATGGTTTCTCAAGATATCATTGTATAAATGTAGAAGTATATAATTTTGCCATATAATTTTCTGTTCAACTTAATGGGACAGCAGAGAAATACATAGGAACTTACAGTGAAACTATATTTTCATCCTTCATTGGACTAAAATTTAAAGAGTAGTAAAACAAAATGTCTCTAAATGTGTAAGGCATTTATACACACTACTTTGTGAGAGTACACAATTGACAAAAGCTTTAGAAATAAATTTTGACAATATTTATAAAAATATTCAATTTTGCTTTTCATTTTAACTCAATTTCCATTTTTCTGTATCTTTCTTCTCAGAAACCATGCATATGTACCCCCTATAATTCATACCTAAAAAGTTGGCTTCATTTCTATAAATCATATTAACAAATTGAAAACAATTTAAGTGGCATATAATGGGAGGATGGTTAAGTTAATTTTGCCAGATACACCAAATGTGTGACCAATACAATTCATAAACATAGATAGTGAGACAAATTAAATGCTATATTAAAAGAACACCACTTGAATAATCCCCCTAAATGATAAATCTTTACATCAACCATGTAGAACAAGAAAGCAAAGGTGTTATATACTGATTTCTTCCCTCTAGCTCCACCCCAGCCCTCACTACATAGAACTCTAATTGCCTCCTTCAAAAACAAAGTGAAGAATCTGCCTCAGGAGAAATTGTGAAGGATGGCAGAAATTGCTAGATATAGCATTGAAAGTTGCATTAGTCAAGGCTATAGAGTCAGTCCTGTCTGAAACATTGGCTGAAGCTCTTCCTCATCTTTCAGACTCCTTAAAGTGTGACAGAAGTAAAAAAGTGTTTTCTCAAGTGCAAGGGGGAGAGATTGTTCTCAGCCAACATTTACCAGTGATTCTGACACACGCAGAAAATCTCCAAATCATCGTGCTTTATACTTACTTTTAATTTCTGCACTGAAAAAGAAAACGCAGGTAAAAGCAATGACAGATTAGATTACAGTGACTCCATCTTTGCCCTTAAATTAATCTTTGCCCTTGGGGGCAGAGACAGGAAATCATCAAAGCACAATAATATTGGCGACCAGGACACTTTGGTCCAGTGATGGAGCTCTGCATACCTGGAGAGGGTGTTGTTAGTGACCAGCTCTGGAACATGGACAGTCAACACTTAAAGGTACATTAAAATAAAAAATAATCATCCCACAACTCCATTCTTAAAACCAAGCACAAAATATGACAGTGAAATACATCCAGAGTTTACCCTGTCTGTGTGAGCGCTGGGTCAGCTTTCTGGAGGTGGTTGCATGCGCCCTGGGGCTCAGATGTCTGCTCTAGAGTGCAGGCTCTACCAGGTGCAGCGCCCTCCCCTCCTGGAGCAGGGACTTCTTGCCCAGCAAAGGGATACCCATGGCTCACTCCCTGCCCAAACAAAAGTTCGAGTGTGGAAATCTGGCTTTATCTTTCTGGGTTTAGCCTATACAGCTGCTGATACCTCCAGGTACTTTTCTTCACTGAATCTTGTGATGAACTTCTTTGTCTCCCTAACATGAAGTGTTTTCTCTTAAAATATATTTTGAAAACATACAGCACTTCCCGCATTTCCTCTTCAGTGGTACAGTTGCACTTCATGAAGATCACACAGAAGGTAAGAATTAGAAGACTGGTCTTGGACAAGTCCTTCTCACCATTCAGCATCTTAATTGAGGTCCACTTTGTTGATATGGGCCTAGAAATGTTTGGTGGAAACTACTACCTTCTTGAAGCTTTGACAAGAAGTTTTGACAGTTACTGCATGTGCTCAGAGGCTTTCTTGAGAAGACAGAAGAAGTGATCTTTATGCTTTAATGACATTTTTAAACTTGTCTGTGTTTCTGATAGACTCATTTAATACATGAGCAAAGAGAAATTGACAAATAATTCACTTGCTCATCCAGAGGATCCATAGAGAAATTTTCCATTTCTAGTACGGATTTCAAACTACTTGGTGTTTTCCACTCTTCTTCATGGTTGAAGACCAAATCTGACGTGCTCTGTGTGGTAGTTGTGATGCCACTGGAAGAGGAGCGGGTACTCTGAAGACTGTAGGGAATATTGGGGTCTCTTCCATGGTGTATGCTTTTCTGTGGTGCAAGGTATCAGAGAAGAGGAGGAAGAAGAGGAAGCCTCATCTGCAGTCTTTGCATTTGTGCCCGCTGCAGGTCTTTGGCCACTCTGGAACTGAGAATGATGTCCTTGTGGAGAGCATGTGTTTTCCTTACTGTGAGGCATGATGACTTATGGGGGGACTGACAAGTGTCAAGAGAAGGGTATGAGGAGAACTTGCAGCCTGAGAGACATAAATAGGATGATGAGGGTGACTAAAGGTGAAAATTTAAAACCAAATTTTTGAAGAAGTCTGTGTGGAGGCATTTCACTTTACATTCCTTGGAACCGCATAGGTCCTCTGTTTCCCTGGTTAGCCCAGTAAAAACCTGAAAAATTAGAGGAGATTCCTCTGAAACCAGCCATTCAACTCAGTTAAAAACTTTCTAAAGTTCCCAGACCAGTAGGAAGGGTCAGATTCTGTGTAGCTACCACTGGTTTAAGTTGTATAGTCCCCTGCTTCGTCATTCACTTTCCTCATCTTGACTCCCATTAGGGATAGGGTTTTGTTTCTCTTCAGTCACTATATCACATTTGATAATAGAATACATATTTTCTTCTTGAAGCTTTGAATACTATGACATAAGAATCTTATGACCTTATACGTGTACATCAATTCCAATATGTGATGATACATGCATATATTCAAATTGAGCTCATTTTGCTATTTATGTTACCTTAATTTTCTTAATCTTTAACAAGCACTTTCCTAAAATATAAAAAGTAAGTTAGTGCTATTAGAAATTTACTTTCCAGAGTCAACTACTTCAATTTTTTGTTTGATTTTAATTTTCCTGTGATTATCTCTACCCATATATTTAAATAAACCATATGTATATATATATATATCACCAAATGTAGTGTATCAGCTTTTATGTAATAAATTGACTTCAACGTATTCTTAGGACCTAGTTCAATCTTCTGTCAGTGTTGATAACACTTCCCAAACATACCTATTTTTAACTTTTCTTGGTTAATTTGCTATAATAAAATTGGTATTTTAAAAATCTGTATATATTTTATCTATCCATTTACACAATATCACATGACATATTGCAAAATAAAAATTTTAATGAATTATAGAGAAATATACATGGTCTCTCAAATCTCTTTTCTTCCAGTATGCCACTCTTCTAGATATTTATCTTCTACATAAATTTACTGCTAATACATAACTTTTGTTATTCAATATATTAAAAGTCCACCAAAAAATGTATACACATTTCAGGGAAAGGAGAATTATACTGTGATGTTTTTTCTTTTCTTTTTTTTTTTTTTTTTGGTTTTTCTACGGTACCAGGAACCGAACTCATGACTTTGCGCTTGCCAGGCAGGCGCTTTGCCGGTGAGCTATATCCCCAGCCCCCTGTGATGTTTTTTCAACTGATGGTGTTACCCTCATATGGGGCACCGAAGAGGATGTTGTACATCTCAGAAAATCCATTATATTCTTAACACTTAGAGAAGAAACTGAAAATGTATGTTCAGCGATCTCAGGGACTAAGGTTACCCAAACATCAGTTCGCTGTGCTAATAAATTTCTAAAAGAAAATAACCAGCACTTTGAGTGCCTCTTGTAATTGTAGAGACCAAAGGTGTCTTATTTATTTTTCTCTCATTGCTGAGACAAAATATCTGACACCCAAAGTTAAAGAGGGAAAGTTTTATGCAGGTCACAGTTTGTAGCGGTTTTAGTCCATAATCGACTGGCTCCAAGCCTGGGTAACATCACAGACAAGCATTGCAGAGGAGAAACGGTATATGGTGGGCAGAAGGTATCAAAGCAAACAAGGGATGACCATAGTGCTTTCTATCCTTTATATCTCAACTAGGCTACTTAGGGCGGGTAGCTTTCATACCCTTAATTCTAGTGCACTTGATCTTAGCATTACATCAAAAATAGATTCCAGTGTTACACACTCTGAATCCAGTCACCTCTGAAAAACCCCACATATGACTGTAGAGGCTTTGTGGGACAAATAGACAAAAGCCATAACTTTTCCTAGGATCTACATGTAACTTTGTTTCCTGTTTTAGTCTCTGTGCAGATGCTATTGATTATGTCTTATAAATATCTGCTATTTCTTTTATCTCTGTTACAGTTGTAGTAAGATTTTTCTTTAGAAGAGAGACTATAAACTCAGATTTCAGATTCTATTATCAAATTACCTCCTTTCATGTCATTTAATGCTTAAAATATAGGCTTCCATGATAACATTTATGACACTATGACACTGACTCATTTTTGTTACTTATAAAATGAAGATCAGAATATTTACCATAATGTTATCAGTAATAAATATGATTATAAAGGTAAAATACCTAGTAACGTAACTGGAACCTATAGTATAAAATCAGCAAGTGCTCCTTCCCCTTGTCTAAATTTGAAGAGTTGGTGATTCAAAGATAAAAATGTATCAATGATATTCACAAGTTTTTGTAGCCCAGCAGGATACTAGACAAGCAAACACTGCACACATTAATATTATAATTTCATAATGATTTTATTTGCAATGTGTTTAGAAAATCGAAGAAAAGGAAAAAAGAAAGACTTGACTGCTGTTGGAGAAACCAAGGAAGGGTGCACAGAAGAAGGAAATGCTTAATATACATGTACAAAAATTATTTACATCTTCTATTTAAATTCTGCTATACATACCTGAATATTATTATTAAGTGATTTTTGAAATGTTTCTTTTCATCTTCAAAGTATATAATTTCATACACTTTGACTTTTAAAACAGAGCTTGGACAACATTATCGTTCTTTAATAGGAAAAAACAAGTCTGAGTCTTCTCATGATTAGAAATAATAAACATCAATTTATTCCACTACCTATCTTACATTCTACCTAAAGTGCGATTGAATGTAGCTCATTCTTCCAGATAGGAATTAATATGCTAAGAGATAGTATTTATACAGAAAAAATTATCTTATTTACATGAATTTCTCTGACCTTTCAGACTGTATCATGCTTCATGTTATGTATTTTTATTTCACTGCATGGCACACATACAATTTGTAGTTTTCAAATTTAGTTTTTAGTGTTGTAATTAATATACACCATGTCCTGTGCAATGTAATACCCAAGAGATTAGGAGTAATATTTTCTAATTATTACATCTTCCAAACTTAAAACAATGCCTGAGATTGTTATCTTTAGATATAAACTAATTATCTTTAGATATCATGGGGACACAGGGGTGAATGGTTTTCTCTATCTAATAATAAGTTTTAGGTCTTTTAGAAACGAGAATAGCTAGTATCATCAGAAAAAGGTCAAAAATGGAGGAAAATTAATTTTCCTTGAAATATTGTTTCATCTTATAAAGCCAAGATTACTTTAGTAAAGCCTCTAATTTGATATTCAGTGTTACATCGGTTTTAAAAAATATAACTGATAGACATTTTAGTCTTATGTTTACCTCACTTGTGAAATTGCAAAATAAAAATAATAATTCAAAAATAAAATTCCCTTGCACTTAGGGAATCATGATCATTTAATAGTGCACTTTCAATGCACAGATGGTGAAAGTAGTTCAGTGTAGAACATTTCCTTAAGATGCCTTAAGCCCTGGGTTTGATCCCCAACAACAGAATGAATGAATGAATGAATGAATGAGTGAACAAATATCAGTACACAGGTGCCTATCTGATAAAAAGAAAATAAAATAGTTGATTATTATTTAACGATGCAATGGAACTCATGTCTTTTTAAATTAAGTTGTTAAAAATCTCACAATTTTACATGTTGGAGCAGATGGACAATGACTAATGTATCAAGTGATATCTTAATGTTTATGTTTTTAACAGTTTTGTCTAATTTAAAAAGTCACATATTGGAATTAAATGTGTTGCAATATATAAATATGTTTCATATTTAATATTTATAATTTCCAGGTATTGTCTACTGAAGTTTTAGATTTTGACAGTTTCTTATTAACAAAAAAGTAACTTGAAATTATTAATATGATTCTCCATATGAAAAACAAATGTAAAGCTTAGGAAAGGGTTACATCTAAGTGCAAGGGCTAAGAAATGCCCAAGTACGTGGTATTAACCGAGTAATAAAATCTTCTTGAAATGAAGCAACTTTCTGACTTTATCTCTTTGAAAAAAAAAAAACAAAAAACAGGCTGAAATGCTGACTTTTTTATTCTACAGTTAAAGCTGAAGGGAAACGTCAAAGTTCCAGAAACTAGGAGCAAAATATAATTATGTATTTCTGAAAATGGTAATATTTTATTGAGTTTTTACAACATAGATTGGATTGAGTTAAAATGATTATTTCTTGTGAGATGTACAATGTTTGATATAACAAGATTAACTGGAACTTTTTCATTTTGTTTTTCCTTGTATGATGTGGTCCTCAAATTTAAGCAAGTAAATTTAAAACAAACATAAAATACATATGAAATTTGTAAAGTCAATGTTTTAAAAAACATATATTGCTTTTCCAATTTGAAAAGAATAGCTTGACTAAGAAAATTTAAATATCAATAAATTCATACATCAATTAATCTGCAATCAATATTATAATAAATGATGGGAATTTGAGTACTATTGAAAATCTTATATTAAAATGCATTATCTTTTTTAAATGTACACATATATTCTCTGTAACTATAGGCAGCACTGTGACTGCATTTTATCACTTTACAAATGTAAATATTACTTTTAAAGACTAAGACAGACAAAGCCAGATTTAGGAGAGTCAGAGTTGGCTGATCAGGTTGCTGACTCCCAAGCCTCAGCTGTCCATATTAGTAATACTCAAATTCTTCATCTGTAGAATGTGAGGGTTTCCAGAGGTGCTGTGGTGCTCTTGTTATAGAGGCAAATGGCCATCTTTCCATTGGCTATGAAAGAAATTCTTAAGATTTGGAATTATTGTCTCATTTTGGGTTTATCTGTTTTTTCATCTAAAATGTGACTTGCTTTAATAATCCTATAATCAGGGGGTTAACATTTTCCTTCTGCCCTCCAATTGTAGTAGTTTGCTTTACTTTTTCTGTTTTCTCCTTGTCAGTTTTGAGAGAGCCCCTTACACTCCTCAGATGCCTGACTATTTTGGCTTGTGGAGAATGAGGGCTAGCCACCCTCTCTGGTCCTGTGGTTTGGAGAAGTTTCTAAGGTCAGTCTCGTGTTTGTCAGTCTGAAGGTATCTGAGGAGAGGAGATATCATGGGCCAGAGTACAAAGCCTTAGATATATGAACTTCTCTTTCTCACTCCAGTTGGCGGCTGTTAACTGGGTAATTCTTTTAATCCCAACTTTTCCTCAAATCACTAGAGATTAGCAGCAGTGCAAGGTCCTGAAATTATAACCTACCCACCATGGAGAGCTGAAGAGTAAGAAGTGACTGGCTGAAGAGTCTGTCTGTCCTGTCTTGCATTATCCTATCACCTCATCATGTGGACTGAGGCTGTTGATGTATGTTCCTATAGTGGAGGGAAGGTGAAGGTTATCCCTAGATAATTCAGGGGAGAGGCAACAAAACTGAACATGATTCTTCGGCCTCTTACAGCCTACTCCTTGCCACCTGTACCACTCACCAGCCATTCCATTCTCAAACAGTTCTAACATGCCTTCCTTCTCCCCTCCTTAACTTCACTGTGTCTAAGTTTTCTTTCACTTTTATAGTCTGTCCAGGATTGATAGCCCCTCAAAGAGTTTGCACAGATATTTTCTTGAAAGCTACAAAAATTCACAAAACTTTTATTAAAAATTTTACATAGTTAACGTAGCATCCTTACTTTATGGATTTCCTAGGGAAACCATGGCTTTAACGTATTCAGCCAACTAAAAATGTTAGGAAAGCCTTAAGATTGTCTGCTGCAAATCAAGTAGACAGTGAGTTGTGAGTTCCTTCTCTTGCCAGCACAAAAGGGATTGAGCATTAGGATTGTTTGCATTTAAATCAAGACACTGAAACTAAGCTCTACCAACTGTTGAATCTATTTCTTAACACAAAGTGAAAATAGAAAATGTTGGAAAGAGAGCACTTGAGAAAATGTAGAAAAGAAACCAGCCAACTCAACTTGTGTGACTTGATAATCATCTTTCCTGTTTGGTGAAGAGATTGTCACTTAGTAGTGCTGAAAGCATATTTTTCCACCAACAGCACAATTTGTCTAGGTAAAGTAAAACTGAACATTGTGACTCAGTATAATCATTCTAACCAATCAACACTTAGATAATTGCCATTACATTTGATCCTATTCATGGACTTAACTGAAGAATATTTTTGTTCAGTAGACAGTTTTTACTCCAACATGTACAGAACTATGCTCTTGTCTAGTGAAAGTTTTCAAACCTTATTTAGCATAATCACTAAGTAACCCCCTTCTAGCATTTAAAAAACCCTGACTCACCCCTACACACACCCCAGGGCTACATAATTAATCTATTTATTGGTGAGTATTGCCCTCGTATTTATAAATTAGACACTGACCCAGTTTATTGTATTTTAGCTCTGAGGTTCTTGTTTTATAGGTTTCAGAACTTTGCTTCTGATAGTGAGGTCTAAAACCATGAGCATAATCCTCATGTGGGGACATGTTAGAATATTCAGACTGCTCCTCCCCAAAACTACATGTTTTAGTAACATCCTAAAAGGATTGTTCTGCAAAATAAAGCTAAGAAAGGGCAATGGCACTGGAGATATAGCTCAGTGGGACAGCACCTGCCTGGCAAGCGTGAGGTCCTGAGTTCAATTTCAGTTACCCATAAAAAAAAGGCAGATTCAAGACAATAACTTACAGAACAAGCATTTGGAGAGCATTTTTAAAGTGAATTATCCTGGAGCCCATGTCAGTCTTACCTAAGAAGAAACCCTGAAGATAAAACTTGAGAATCTATATTTTAAACAAACATCTATTCTACGTTATTGTTATGCACACTGACATGTGAAAATTATTGCTTTGGAAATCTTATTTCACTTTCACAATTAATACTTCTGTTTTTTTTTTATATGGTGCTGGCAATGGCACCCAGGGCCTTGTTCATGTAGTCAAGTGCTCTACCACTGAGCTACCCACCCACCCTGTTGCCATCTTTTCTCAAGGAAAAAAATGCCATAACTAAGCAAGGGTTTCCCACATAGATGCATCAGTGATGCCATTTTACCTCAAAATGGCACATGTACAGTATGTAAAGAGCCAATATTTATTATATGTCACAACGTGGCTGGTGTTTGGTTATTTAACAGACACAATAGAGTATCAACAAAACAAATTGTCCCAACAATTCCCTTTAGATTTTATATTTTATTTGTAATTTTATGAAATTTATATGAAAAATCAATGCCTGGTTTAAAATTGAATTACTCTCTAAAGAACAATTGTTCTTATTTTCCCATTATTTACAGTGATATAACTGTATCTAGAAGTCTGTTATATGTTTTTCATAATACATAGATTTGCATATACTATGAACAATTTTGCATAATGAAAGTTCTTTCATATATAATATTGACATGTTTTACAACCTAAATACAAAACATCATAGATAGCAACAAAAGGAAGGAACAAAAGTAACAAAAGGAAGATGTAATGTCAACTTGCAAGTGTCATTTTTTGCAGTATAATTTTGAATAGTTCTTATTTATTTCAGTGTCATTTTCGTGGTATCCGCAGCATTTGTATCTTCACATTAATAATTAACTGAGCTTGGCAATTACTTAACCACATGAACTGCTGATAAATTTGTTGTTTATAAACTGTTAATTGTCAAGGGAATTTGGTATAATCTACACTGAGTAAATTTACTCTAAATTTACATATTAATTTTAATTTATTCAAAATGATTAATTGATGTTATACGTTTATTCAAATATATTTTTGAGTTAGTAGGTTAATGTGCATTGAATTTGAGTAAATATGCACCTAATGGCTGTAACATTTAAACTTCTGTCAACTAATGTGTGAAGTCAGTGTTTATGGTTTAGAAAGATTGAATTTTAATCTGGCAGCAGAGATTTTGAAACTTTGCAATTCTAATATCTTTTAAAGTATATAAAGCTACTGATGGTGAAATGGAAAAAATAGAATAGTGCTATGACAATAAGCAATGTCAAGACAAAAGAAAATTATGTGCAATTCTATTAATGAATGGATTCGTATGCTGATGTTTACCAATATACTATAAACTTATTTTATATCTTCTTTTGTCTCTCCTTACTTGATCATCCAGATGCAGAAATGGCTCAGCAGGCAAGGATTAGGGCAGTGTTCATAACATGAGACTACCCAGTGTTGAAACATCCAAAGTCATTAAAATGCTTCTGTTAATCTTAGTAAGATTAAACTAAATGTATTTAATGTCCAAGTAAATTGTTATGAAGCACATATTTAAATTATAGGCTCTATATGTTATATTTGATTTCTCTATTCGCAGTTGTATGAGAAAAGTTCTTAAAGGCAAGATCATTTGATATTCTCTCACTGCATTCATTTTATTAAGTGACCATATTATGTATACCTAGGACACTCAAAGCCTTCAATTCTCCTTTGTCTTTTGTGAAGAAGAAGACATGAATTGATACATTGAGCTTTAAGGGTGCATTATGTATGTATGTCATAAAATACATTCCTATGTTAACTTCTTTGAAGATATCAAATGGTATCTTTCCCTGTCATGGTTTATATCTATATGTCCCTCAAGTGCCCTAGGCACTCCTAAGCAGGGCTTTTGGAAGGTGATTGTATTATGTGGGCTTATAGCTGACTTGCTGTTAGAATGTGGGTTGTGCTCAGAAAAGATCGTCAGAAGGTTATGTGTCCGCTCCTGGCTTCACCCTTCATTCCCTGCTTCTTTTTGGCCACAAAATGAGCAACTATTCTTCAGTCATACTCCGGTGCCATGCAGTCCTGCTTTGGAGGCAGCAGACTACAAAGTGTGAACAAAAATGAATCTCTCCTCACTTAATCTGAGTGTGTTGGGTATTTTTTCCCAGTGATGGGGAAATGACTAAGACATTTCCAAAAAATTTAATGGAATTTTGGAAATCTAAATCTTCAATCTCTTAGCTCTTATGATATAGGGTTTCTGTGAGTTGTCTCAAATGAATTTACTTCTTATCTTCAACAATTTACAGTGCCATATTTTAAACTAGAATCAAACTTCAAAGCAATACTCTAGGTATGTTTGAGCATTAGTAATATAAAATTTGAATGAATAGCAAAATTGAGTCAATTGTCACAGTTTGGAATGCGATACAAGAATACTACTAGCTGACAGATTTTTAACATGTTTTTTCTTTATATTTGGAAAGAGTTTAATTATATCCAAAGTTCCAAAATTATTGAAGTCATAGACTCTAAAGATACAGGTAAAATGTTTCCTTTTAGTGACCAGTTTGCTATGTAAAAATCAAAATGAAAGGCACAAATATGAAAACATTTATAATGTTTTGGTAGAAAAATCAACCCTGGATATACTCATATAAAGTAATTACCCACTGCCTGATAGATAGCTTAAGATATGAATCTACCATATATGTTCTGAAGCATTATTGATTTTTTTCATAATATGTCTTCAATTTACATATATCATACTGAACTTTCATAGTTTTTCTCTCCTGCCTTCTCATGAAAAAAGAAACGTAAGCCTGCAGGGATTTTTAGTGTAGGATAGGAGAACATGATCCAGTATAAGACAATCAGGATTCTGCAGATTAACGGTCAAAGAATAACTTAAAACCATTCATTTAAAAGACTGGAGTTTTATTCTTATGTACCTCTGTGAGGACAGTCTTTCAGATCAAAGGCAAAGATGATACTTACAAAGACAAGAGCCACAATGTTACTCAAAGAAAAATTCTCGGCATTTTGTAGGAGTCTTTACATATGTCAATTGCTAACTGATGAGCTCCAAATCCGTGTTTTCAGTAGAGCTAGTACAGTCACTATTTCACTAAAAAAGCTGTTTGAAAGTAATTCCTTCTTCTGTTGAACTGCTTAATTTCTATGTGAAACTTCCTGGCTCTAAGACATGAAGCAGAAAAATATGCAATGATTAATGCTCAGTGAAATTTTCTAGCATTATGTCCAGCATTTCAATCTTTTCGATGAGAGTGGGTAAGAGTGTGTCTTCTTTCTTTTGAAAACATTTCCGGATATACCACACATTTCTGCTCATAAACCACTGACCAAATCTTAATAGAAGACCAAACTTAGCTAGAACATAGTCTGAGAAATTTCCTCTTTTCCAACATGATAAAACAAATTCAAATTTTGTCAGTGAGGCACAAAGGTAAATAGTTTGGGGGATAAAAATGTATGTTCTCTTCCACGAGGGCACACAAAAAATTATCTTATTTCAAATCACTCAAGATTATCTAATATTTCATCAGCATGGTATCACAGGCAAATTAAGTCTTTTGATGTTTAAATATCTTAATGTTTAGTAGTGCTATGATATGTTTGTTATAAAGCTCAACTTAATATTTGTTTTTGAAAACAATTCTATACAAACAAAATATAGTCATGCACATTTTAAATAATAACCAGAATAGTAATACTGCATAATATCTTTATGGATAACTTTCTTAGGCAATCTTAAGTGTAATAACATTACGTTGTATGAAGGATAGAACAGGTTTCATCTCTGGATTTAATCAGCTTGGTAACACTGAGACATAATGAAAGGCTTTGTAAAATCTTGTATCTGACTGAATTATTTTTAGTGCTTTCTACAAATATTTATGTCCTGATAGAGATAGCACTTATGTTTAAATATACAACTTATTTGACAAAATATCATGCAAAGAGAAGTGTTGTATATTATTTTCAAATTTAGGAGCCACTGAATAATATTTTGCAATTTTTATTTCTTGCTTCAACAATTGTGGAAACAAATGAAGAAATTCCCAATTTTTATCTATGGATATGTAGTAAGCAGGAAATGAGCTCTGGTGCAAAGTCATTAAACTGAGAGGTTGTTTGTTATTATGGGAACATACAGCATTTGAATAAATAAGAACATTTTACAAGTTCTTATTTTAGTCAATATTAAATGATGAATTTGACAAATATCAGTATAAAATGCTGGTTTTGGCCACAATTTAAAATTGATCAGTGCGTCAGCTATGCTAAAGACTGAGCTCTCTGAAAATTTTCTAAACTATGATTTGCTGTTTTCATCAGCAATATGCAATTAGGTACTCATTCAATAAGTATATACAAGGTGAAGTCTTGAGACTCTTTAATGTACAGGAAAAATGAGAAGAAGAACTGAAATCACTGATCTGGTCCTCAAATATTTTACAATTAAATAGGAGAAAAATCAAAGCTACCCAAATTTTTCTGGTTTTACAAGGCACAATGTGTTGAGTATTAAATATATGAAAAACTACTCTGTGGATTAGTAGAAGAATCACTGCCTACAATTGTTATGGTTGATACATTGTGTCAACTTGGGGAATCTACAGGGTTGGCTAAGTGACTCAGCAGGGAGCCAGTGTGCTTACTTTGTATACATCCTGAGCCTGTGGAAGAGGAGGACATGGAGAGTCTGTGAGTGCTACATGTCCGCTGGGAGGGGGTAGCCTGTTTACAATGTAAGGGAGGCAAAGAAGTTGCTTGCCACCACTCCTCTCTTTCGCTCTTGTTGCTTGCTGTTCTACCGCCATGAAGGTTTGCCCTCTGCCATGTGCCACTCTGCCTCAGAGCCAGCCAAGTATGGGCTGAAACCTCCACAAACTGTAAGTTAAATGGACCTTTCCTTCCTTAATTTTGGGCATTGGGTATTTTGTCTCAGCAATGAGAAAAAAGTAGCCAAGATAACAATATAGAATTTAGTGGAAGTAGAGAAGACATTAAGGATTCTGAAGTACTAACTTCTGTACTTTATTGGTTTTGTTTCACAATACACCAAACTGTGTTGATTTTACATACCATAAACCAATTATGCAAAGACTAGAGATTTTAGCAGCATTGATTAAGGGGGTTCCTGTGATTGTATTTATTAGGACATACATTTCAGGAGGAATCTCATAAGAGGTTTTAGACATTCTTAGGGCAAGAAGTCTAGTTACTATTATTATTTAATCTTTCTTCCTTCAAATATTTTTCAATATATGCGACAAAGTTTTAGCTTTCAAAATTTTACTTTATTAATATATTTTTGTGATATATGATATATACATTTATTTTGAGAAATTGGTGAAAGTGGACATGTGCAACTTAACTACATGTAATGTTTGACATATAACAGCAAAAATTTATACACAAAACCATTACCATACTGTCATGCATACAAAAACCACTAAAAAAATCAAACAATATCTTTTGCAAAAGGGAATGGGATCAAGAGATTGAGGGAGGGGGAGGGAAGGAAAAGGAAGGAGGAGGGAAGAAGGAGAAGAGGATATAGAATGACTTAAGATGTATTTGTACATGTACCAACACCCCATGCTGAATATAATCAATATGTAGTGCAAATGTGTACTAATAAAAATAAAAACTAAAAATTCCCAGAAAAATAAAATATGAGACATCTTTCAAAAAGTCAAACTACAAAAAGGAAAAAGCAAATGAAAACATACACACACACACACACACACACACACACACACACATACACACACAAATAAAAAAAATACAAAAGGCACCATACTCAGGAACCTCTGGTGTTCTCAGAATACTGCTGGATTGTCATCTCTCCTTCCACTGACAGGTAGCAACCTCTAGCTTTTGGCTAAGTTTCTATCAAGGTCTGTATGCTATTTGCTCTTCTCGGTTTTCCTCTCTCAGCATCCTGCACCTTCCATTTGCAGTTCAGTCCCAGGTCCACTCAGCCTTTCTCTGGCCAGCAACTTCAGTAGTTCCCTGTGGTTGGGCAGGAGGCAGTATATTCCTGCCCCTATGCACCATTCTACTGGTTTTTCTGTCTCTTTCACTCCAGAGTCAAACCAATAGGAATGTTAGTTGAGTTTCAGTCTAACGTGGAATTTCAAGTTGCTGAGGGCCAGCAGGATGTAGCCTCCAGAGATAATGATCTGGATTGGTTCCTCTGTCTCCAATGGCCCTACCTTCCCCTTTGTTCAGCTTAATGCAGTGTCTGTTTCCAGCCCCTGAATTCTGTGGCATTTAGGACTCCGTGGAGGAGAGTCCTTCTGAATAAAACTCAAAAGCGTTTGAAGGGAGTCAGGAAGGGAGCATATAGGGGCACAAAGTCAGTTCCTGCTCCAGTGTTCTTTTCAATACCTGGATCTCACTGATCACAGCTACTGCAAGTCCCTGTGATTCTGTCTCATGGGTCCTTCTGTGCCTCGTTCTAAGTTCCTAAGCAAGACCAAGATCTTTGTTTTTCTCTGTATCTAGGGTTTATCAGTTCTAACTCAGTCATTGACCTCAGAGAAATTCTCTAGTTTGTACTTTCCTTAGTGTCCTGACCTGAGGATGCACTCTTTAGGGAGTATCTCTGCTTGCTGGGCACTGTCTCCCAGTGGGAAGACAAAAGAGGCTGGTGAGTGCTAGGCTGAGTGCCAATCCCTTCAGGGGGATCTGAATTTCTCCCAAAATGGACCTGCACTGTGGGTAGTGCCAGGATCAGCAGTAGTGCTTCTTACTCTAAACTCCCCTGTTACTGGGTATTATCTGAATGGCTACTCCTTTGAGTTGGCTTCCCCTGGTTGGGCTTTTGTTCATGTTTGTATATCAGTATCTGAAGATCTTGATGAGCTTCTTCTGCATCTTTTATGAACACAGCTGGATCTACCTCGCCATGATGCTCTCCTTCTTCAACATTATTTTGTGCTGTCTTCTGGTTTCACAAACAACATGGGTTCATTACTGAATTTGAAGACTCAGGAACATTAGTCAGTTAAAAATAACTTTCCCAAGACAAATAGTTTGGTTTCTCCAAAATAATCATTAAAATAATGCTTAGCTTCATAAATAAGTCAGTACAAATTCCTAAGTTCTCAAGGATTTTCTATTGCATTTTAACCAATAACAATTACAATTAACTCAGCTTTCCTGGGTTTGAATGGTACTTTGGGGAATGAAGCAATTTTCAGAAATCTATTTATTTAGAGCAGTTTTAGGTTTGCAATAAAACTAAGAAGAAATTACAGAGATTTTTCATATACTGTACTCCTTTCCTTCAAACATATACAGCCTGCTCTGTTACTAACATACCCGAACAATGTCATATATTTTCTACAATTGGTGAACCTACATTGTTATTTCATAGTCACCCCAAATCCACAGGTTACTATTGGAACCATTGCTGTTAATAAACATGGATTAGACAGATATAAATAACATGTGATCATTGTCACACTATTTACACAGTATTTTCATCATTGTAAAATTCTCTGTTCTACCTATTAAAACCCACCTCAACTCCGGAAATAACTGTTTCTTTTTTATTGTTTTCATAGTTTTTTCTTTTCTGAATGTCAGGGTTAGAATCACACAGTAGATACATTCTTCAGATTAAGATCTTTCACTTAGTATTGTGCATTTAATGTTCCAATGTCTAGATATATGACAATTTATTTGTCCATTAACCTTCAGAAGAAAATCTTGGTGATCCTGTAAGTTTTTACAATTATGAGAAACAATGTTCTAAACATCTGTGTGAAGATTTTTGTGGGCACATAAGTTTTCAGCTCCTTTGAATAAATACTAAGGCACAATTTCTGGGTCAGATGGTAAGAATACATAAGTTTGGTTTTGAAAGGAACTGCCAAACCAATTTTGCAGTTCTTGCCCACAGTGAATGACTGGCCTTGTTGTTCTATGTTCTTGCTAACATTTCTTGTCAGAATTCTGAACTTTGGTGACTCTAATAGGAGTGTACTGCTATCTCACTCTTTTAATTTGAAATTTCCCAAAGAAGTATGACACGAAGCATTTTTTATGCATGTATTTACCATATTCCTAACTTCTTTGTTACAGAATCTTTTCAAGTCTTTAGTTCACCTTTTTTTTAAAGCAGGTTGGTTGTTTTCTTTTTTTGTTAAAGCAGTACTAAAAATTATTTGTTAGTACCAATTTGTGATACATAGAGAGTAAATTCACCGTGAGAAGTTGGTATATATACATATCGCATCTTTTTTGAAAGCTACTTTGGTGAGCAAACAATACAAGTAGGGGAGAATTAGTTCATTTTCCTACTTACTATGCTAAAAGGAATGAAGGAATATAGATTGCAGATATTACATAAATAAAATGAGGCTTGGAGATTTCATTAGTTTCCTGTAGCTACTGTAACAATTTACCACAAATTGAGTGGCTTAAAGTAACATAAAGTATTATTTTTTTATTTCTGTACATCATGAGTCTTATGCTGTTCTCATTCAGCTAATTCAAGGTTTCATCAGGGCTGCCTTCTGTTCTGGGGTCTCTAGTGGAGATTCTGCCTCCAGACCTTTGCAGCTTCTAGATGCCACCTGTATTCCTTGACTCGGAGCATTTTTCATGAACTAGCAATGGCAGATTGGTCCTTTTATAAGTTGTGTCATTTTGACCACCCGTCTATAATCAAATCACCATCTGATGCTTCACGCTTTTACATACGAAGGCAGGATTGTGATTATATTTGGCCTTTGTGGATAATCTAGGATAATCCTCCCAATATACAGAATATGCCTACCACAGAAATTACCTGTGGATTTGAATTAGGAAGACATACTACTTCAGTGTTTCATTATCAAAAAGATGACAGTGCAGAGATATACGAAGAAATACATACTTTATTCTACCCGTGTTCTATATGGCCTCTCTTATAAGTGTTACAACATCAAATTATATTTTCTGTGACAGTCTTGAAAAAATTTATATCACACCCTCAACATATATATAAATGACAAATTTTCTTTACTTTAGGAAAAAATAAGGTTATCTAAACTGCCAACCAGAATGGCTATGAACAGAAGTGTACAAAAATTGACAAAATGGTGTATATTACCTTGTGAATAATGTCATGTAGAAATATGGTGCTTTACTTAAAGATCAAATGGAGAAAATGAGAGGATGTTGTGGAAATAACTTTCGTTGGAAATAGTAGCAGTGAATTCAGGAAAAACAGATGTCATGGTAAGAAAAACATATTCATTGAATTTTGTTTGTTTCTCAGAAAATATATCAGTTGTACAATGTCTGAACTGCCAAATATTAATTGGCAGCTTATTTAGCACAGTGATCAGAAATACTAATAAATGAGTATTTTTTCTTTTTTTTATGGGTTCCGAAAATTTTGGAACCTTTCAAGGGAAGTAGCTTCCCATGCTTCCATCTGCTAATTAATATTCAGAAATACAACTGATATACCTGATCGAGTTTCTTTTTTAAGTTTATGAGAAATAAATGCAGAAAACATAAACATACTGAAGAGAATTTTCCAAAAAAGTAAGTTCTAGAAGCATTTTTGGAGGAAGTACTTAATTAGTCCTAAGTGGAGACAATTAGTCTTTGGAAAGGAATTGTTACTATTATTATCAAATTTGTAATTCTCTTCATTATTTTGAAAAGTAAATGCATCATTTACTAAAAATTATTGATGATAAAATGATTGTTAGGAATCTTTGTTGTATTTTTCTTATTTATATAAAGAAAACTATGTGGAACACAAATAACATATGAAATAGACTTCTGGTTTTTGCTTATCATATTGTAGTCACTCGTCAGTTTTAAGAGTCTTTAAGAATTTAATTAAGAGAAAATTTTGTTTTGAATTTTTGTGTGTGCTCTTGATATTATTTTCCTGTTACCTTGTGACAGTGATGGTGTTAATAGCAAAGAATATTATTCGGCCCAGCATTGTTCCTATAGTGAAAATGGCTCAAAAACCTCTGAATATTTAGTTAGTTAATTAATTTTTTGAGAAAGGATCTAACTATGTTTTTTTTTTTTTTTTTTTTTTTTTTTTTTTTTTTTTTTGGTTTTTCTGCGGTACCGGGAACCGAACTCACGACCTTGCGCTTGCCAGGCAAGCGCTTTTGCCGCTGAGCTAAATCCCCAGCCCAGGATCTAACTATGTTATCCAGGCTGGCCTCGGAACTTGTTGCAATCCTCCTGTCTCAGCCTCCTTAGTACTGGGATTACAGGCATGTGCCACCAAGTCTGATTCCTCTGAACATTTTAATTAAAAAGTTTTATTTAATTTCTAAATTTTATTTATTTATTCATATCTTATTTTGATGTGGAAAGCATAATATGTAATGAAATATTCAGTAAGACTTAGCTGGCATAGTAAAAGGAATAGCAAGCCCTGGGGGGTACTGGCCAGATCTAGGGCTAAAGTGTTCAGCCTCTGCCTTTTCTGTTGATCACCCTTTGGAAGACTCTGCCCACATCACAACTTTCATGGCTGAGTCTCAGCTTCCTCCACATACAAGAGATGCCTTTGCATATTCTGAAATGTTTAAATATGTTTAGATGACAGATGTCACCAAGTTTGGAATTGTAGGGAGAGAATAGATTTATTTGGTTTTTTGAAATAACTGTATGTCTAGAAAAGAAGAATAGAATGATGGATTGGAAAACAAATATGGGAATTTTGCTGTAATCTACATCTCCAGAGCAAACCATCCAAAATAGAGTAGCATTAAAATACAGAGCAGTTATTGTAATTATCGCTCATATTTTGGGCATGACTGTGCTTAGCTGGGTGACTATCTCAAGATCACTCATGCTGTTTCCTTAAAATGGAGGCTGAGGCTTGAGTCCCTTCCTCCCTCTCGGGTTTGGTGGCAAATGCTGTCTCATCTGAGAGCTCAGTTTGGGCTGTTGGACTAGGCCAGTGCTGAGGAAACCATGGCACAAGTGCCTCAGCAGGCCCACAGAACCCTCCCTGTCAGCATGTGAGCCAAGTAGCCACGTTTTTTTTCCTAAAGTAAAACCTCAGTATTCAGGTTTAATTGTAGTGTTGGAACTTTGTGATAAATAAGTTGGTTTTGCATTGTGATTTGGGCACTTAGTCTCTAAACAGTTCAGCACTCCTGGACTAGGCACTCCATGTGGTCCAGGGTTCTTCACAGGATGGAAGCTGGAATCTAAAAGCACAGATCTATGAGAGAGGGAGAATTAGGCAGAAGGTATGTCACATTTTTTCATCTAGCGTTAGAAATCATATTGCTTCATTTCTAGGATATTCTAGCCCTAGAAATGTTTGTTAGGATGAGGTCACTAAAGCAGATATCTTTGAGTGTATCAAGCAGTTCTTGATTTCCAGTTCAAATTGCTCATTAAAATTTCTAATGTGAGCTATTACATAATCTACAAAATATTAGAGATTCTTGAGTTACTCTCCTGCTATGCATATCTATCTTCATTTTAAGCAGTAATGAAGTTCCCTTTGTAATGAAATACTTTATTAAAGAACCTTTAATTAAGGGACAAATTTATGGATTTTGATTTATAAAAAACTAGAGCCACGAATACTTTCACTGAAAATGTATGCAGCCACTTCTAATCTCGTGTTGTAATGCTCTGAACATTTGTGTAGCTATAACAGTGTGAATCATTAATTGAAACAGCTCCTTTATTTGAACAACACTTATGAAACAATGTTTAAAAAAGTCCCTGTTTTATGCTCTGGTGGCTGTTAACGTTCAGTTTCATTAGAGATTTCTACTCACCACCATGCTCTTTACCTGGCAGCAAAACTTCTAGTTTTGAGCTTTCTCCCATTTGTCATCTGTATTCAGTGCTGCGATGGAAGCAAAAAGAAAAAAGGTGAGAACATAATAGTGATCTGTAATTTCTTCAAAGGATTAATGGAGTAACTAGTAACAAGTGACTGGAAGCGATGGGGCTCTTTCGAAGTGTAGAATCACAGCCTTTGATCAGAAATATCCCTCCTTAGGACCCTCTACAGAAGCACAGATGATAGCCATACTTCACACAGTGCATCCTTGATTCCAACTCCAGGAGTCACAAAAGTCAACTTATGAGAAGTCTGGTCTTGATTGTTCCTATGTGGCTCAGTTAAGCTAACATTAGCAATGAGGGTGAAACTGAGACACCACTGATTGAAAAGCTCCATCTTCTCCTGTTTACTTCTCTATTATCTCTCTCTCTCTCTCTCTGTCTGTCTGTCTCTCTGTCTGTCTGTCTGTCTCTCTCTCTCTCCAAGGTCTCTCTGTGTAATTAGGCTGGCCTTGAATTCACTATGTAGTCTCAAACTCACAACGATCCTCCCTCAGTCTCCCAAGTGCTGTGATTCCAGGCATGTGCCACCACACACCTGGCTTTCTCTCTTGTACTTCTGATTCCCTGCCTCTTTAAAAAGTTCTTGTTTATCTAATATACAAACACTCTATTTAGATTTATTTTATACTCCCTTATACCATAACATGGTGAGATCCCTCCTATATATGGCCAAAGAGGCATTTATTAAAAAATGTTGTATACTCATTTAAAAATCCATCAGAGCTAAAATCTGCTTTGTTTTTTAGCTATTAAAATGTATGTAACTGTAGCCTGTCATGTTGGGGGAGGTAGGGTAGGGTTGAAGTTACTCCTAGTTAGCAGATATCCTGAAGGGCTGCTTCTCGCCTCTGACCACTTTCTCTTTAAAGATCAGCCTCAGACACCACCTGGTGCTCACTCAGTTTATTTTGTAGGCTTTTTTGCAAGATGAACAGTGGGAACAAGCCAGTGACTTGAGTTTGATACAGTAGGAGATCAGATGAACACCCTGCTGGGAAGTTCTGTGTATGGAGATCATTGTCAGCATTTGAGGGCATCTTCTCTTCTTAAATGACCTCTGTTCAGTCCAGGTCAGTTACTAGGTTTTTCTTTCATAAACAAAGTCTAGGCTATTCTGTAAATGTAAGCTTTGATTACGGTTTGTGGCACTTGTATCTATTTTGAAGTGGCTTTGTCTCCTGGATATCCAAGTGCTTGTGTTGGAAATCACTGGTGCATGTGACATCATACTGCTAAGTGACATAAAGTGTCAACGTGGAGAGAGTCATAAGTCAGTCTTATGGCTATTAATAATCTTATTGCTATATGTGTCTTGCGATAGCTACAAAGCTGGAAAGTTAACTTTTACATAGTTATAAAAGTGATATAAATTGGAAAATAATAACTCAAGAATTTTGAGTGTTTTGAAGCAAATCATTTTAATTGGTACAGCACTATTAACACTTTGCCAAGATGAAAGATGGAGCTAGGCAATATCATATGATTTATACAGTACAAGACATTGTTGGGGCTGGGGATTTAGCTCAGTGGCAAAGTGCCTGCCTGGCAAGCGCAAGGTCGTGAGTTCGGTCCCTGGTACCGGAGAAAAACCAAAAAAAAAAAAAAAAAAAAAAAAGACATTGTTGCTGGTAAGGAGTTGGATCAAGATTCACACTTAGACTTTCAGATCCTAAGTCCCATTTACTTTTTCCTTTTTCTCTTGAAATTTTTAAATATAGATTTGATTTTATGAGACACTTTTACATTAAGAAAAAATCTAGATGAGAGTACAGAACATTCCCATATAAACACTTACATATAATTTCTTATATTATTAATAGCATACAATAATATGCACATGTATTGTAATTAATGAACTGTTTATTAATAAATTAGTATTAAATGAAATTCAGTTTGTTATTCTGGCTTCATTAGGAACTTTGCATTATATATATATATATATAATATATATATATACACATATATGAAGTTTAACATTATAAAGTGTATAACTCAGTGGCATTGAGTGCATATAAAATGTTGTTCAGTCATCATTATATAGCTACAAGACTTCTTATTACCTTGAAGGGAAACCTTGTAAACATTAATAAATTACTCCTTATTCCACGGCCATGGCAAATACATAGCTGCTCTTGAGTCTATAATTATTTTTATTCTGAATATTTCTTTTTAATAATGTCATACAGTTTTACCCAGGGTATTTGTTTAATATAAAGTTTTCAATATTGATTCACATTGTATTTTAATTTTTGCCAGGGTCCTAAGGATGTGAAATGGAGTATGACTGATTCATGAGTATGAAGTTTCCTTTTTAGATTGTAGAAATGTTCTTAAACTGGTTGGTAGTCGCACAATATTTTGAATATAGTCAATACTGTTGGATTGTACATGTCCCAATGGTTTCAAAACTATGCCTAAAGTTTTCTCTATTTTATTACAATAAAAATATTTCAAATTATTTTAAGGTATTTACAATTTCTCATTAGGTATTAGCAAACCCTATATTTTCTATTTTAAAATCTTGTAGTTTCATGTACGTACTAACTTCATATTTTACTCTGAAGAACTATTTGCTTGCTCCATTAGTCTTATTCCACTGAAATATTGAAAAATTGCCTAAAAAGCAATAAAGATAACTTTCAATTGTGCTAATGCAATTATTTTATATATGTTGAAATAACATGTAGCATGTGAATGCTGTTTTGTTTTTTTTTTTTGGTCCAATAGAATGTACCCAAATTCTGAAATGCAAAATGGTAAGAGTCATTCCAATCTATTCCTCTTTTTAGAGGGTTCTATCACTACTCTTAGGATGGCCTAGAGAGAATCATAAATTTCACACTACAGCAGTTTGTAACTGATAGGAAACATTTATCAAGCTATTGTTAGTTACCAGGCATTGTGAAGTGCACTGGACATGTAGATGATAATCTTAATTTACAAATTGCTAATAAACAACTTATCTTTAAGAATAAACAAATATTTACACTAAAGTTTAGTAAATTCTAAAATGAGTATAGAGAAATCCTATGAGAGCAAAGTGGAGCCATCTGGTCTTTCGATGAGCATACATGTATTAGTTTTTTTTTTTTTTTTTTTTTGGTTTTTCTTCGGTACGGGGAACCGAACTCACGACCTTGCGCTTGCCAGGCAGGCGCTTTTGCCGCTGAGCTAAATCCCCAGCCCCTAGTTTTGTATTGTTATAGCAGTTGTTTTGCTGCTCAAAACAGTACACATTCATTATATTACTCCTTCTGTGAATCAAGATTTCAGACACACCTTGAATGGGCTCTCTACTTCAAGCTTCAATTCTTCAGTAAAAGGGTTATTCTGGGCTTTGTTTCCTTCAAAGGTTCAGCTGACAAAGAATCTGTTTCCAAGATCAAGTAGCTTGTTGAAACAATGCCTGTATTTGTTTCTGTGGGATTTTGAGAGCTTGATTCTTCAAAGTCACCAATGGAGAACAAAACAACTCTAAAGGAGGGTTTCATAGCATTACCACCTTCCACAAAGACACTGATGTGAGCTGTTGACCTAAGAACCTATGTTTTCCAACATATAGCTTCAAATATTCTAACATATTTAGAATATTAAAAAAAATATGCAATGGAATAATGGTAACTTGAAAGAGATATTTTACATTACTAATGTGTTCAGGGTCATTTACACTTGAATAATTACATAGCACATTAAATATGTAAAATCACAAATTACTAATTATAAAATATTTTACACTAATGTTGTCTTATTTTTCCCCATTAAAGAATATTTGATTGAAATAAATCCTTTTGAATCTGTAAAAACTAGCAACAATAATATGAGAAGTAATCTGTCCAAAAGTTATGGAATTCCTTAGTCGTATTAACTTATAGTATAGCTTCAAAATAACAAGGTTAATTTTCAATAGTATACTAAGGAATGCAAGTTTACTCTTTGAGCTGGACGATTGGAATATTAATACAATCATATGCTTTCTAATAACAAGGATGCTGTGTTGGTTATTTTTCTGTCTTTGCTGAGGCAAAATACCCGACACTCAAAGTTAAAGGAGGAGAGGTTTATTTAAATCACAGTTTGTGGAGGTTTCAGTCCATAATCAGCAGGCCCCAAGGCAGGGTGGTCTTTCAGAGGGGCAACAGCTCAAGGTTGCAGAAGACAGAAAATATAATAAGACGAAAAGGGAAGAAAAGCAAGCCTCTTTTCCTCCCTTATATTGTATGCAGGCCCCCTGACCTATGGTGGGTCCTTTACACCCACACCTCAGCCTATGCAAGAGGATGTTTACAAAGTGAGTACCCTGGCCCCTTGCTGAGTCACTTAGTTAGACTTCTAAACTCAGGTTTACACAATGTGTCAACCATTACAGATACTTTCTGAGAAATGCTTTGTTAGGTGATTTTGTCATTACGTGAATGTCAGAATATATGAACACAAACCTAGATGGTCCGGTCTAGGATTCATGAAGGCTATATGATGTACTTTATTGGTCTAGACTGCAAACTTTCAGGGAGTGTTACTGTACTGAATAATATAGTTTAGACACTTTTAACACAATGGTATTTGTGTATCTAAACTTATCCAAACAGAAGAGATACACTAAAAATAAGATAAAACTTAGAAAAATGATGTACGTATCTAGGACACTTACTCTGAATGTAGCTTGCAGAACTGAAAGCTACTCTGAGTCAGTGAGTGGTGAGTGAATGTAGAATGCTAGGACATCACTGTCCACTACCGCAGACCTTTTAAACTCTGCATACTTTGACCTCAATATTAAACCAGAAACACTAAAGCTATTGGAAGAGAAGGTAGGTAAAAACCTTGAAGACATAGGGGTAGGCAGAGAGTTCATGAACAAAAACCAAACTGCAGGTGAAACATTTGAAAGAATCAACAACTGGGATCTCATCCTACTGAAAAGTTTCTGCACATCTAAAGAAATCACCAGCAAAGTAAAAAGAAAACCCACAAACTTGGAAAAAATTTTAGCTGATTGTCCCTCAGACAAAAGCCTTCTATCTAGAACATATAAAGAATTAAAAAATTTCAGCCCCTCCAAATTCAAAGACCCAATCCAAAAATGGGCAGCGGAGATGAATACACACTTCTCAGACAAGGAGATACAAATGGCAAATAAATATATGAGAAAATGTTCAACATCATTAGTCATTTGAGAAATGCAAATTAAAACAACACTGAGATTCCACCTTACCCCAGTAAGAATGGCTAGCATGAAGAAATCAACCAATAACAAATGCTGGCGAGGTTGTGGAGAAATAGGAACGCTTCTCCACTGCTGGTGGGAGTGCAGACTGGTGAAACCACTGTGGAAATCAGTTTGGAGATTCCTCCGAAAACTAGGCCTAGAGGTCCCATTCAACCCAGCTATCCCCCTGCTTGGTATTTTCCCAGAAGATCTAAAAATATCATATCACAGTGATGTATGTGCACCCATGTTCATAGCAGCACAATTTGTAATTGCTAAAATGTGGAAGCAACCCAAATGTCCATCCACTGAGGATTGGATAAGAAAATTGTGGTACTTTTATATAATGGAATATTACTCAGCTGTAAAGAAAGATAAACTCGAGGCTTTTATAGGCAAATGGTCACAACTACAGACCATACTCAGAAGTGAAATAAATCAAACATACATGTGCAAGCACCTCATTGTTTCTCTAGTGTAAAGCCTGAAAGAGTTAATTCAATCTAGGAGATATGATAGACATTGAGAATTGATAGGAAAGCACTCATAGGTAAAGGATAACTGGGATATGGGAAAAGAGAAGGGAAAGAAGGAGAAAGTTTGTATATATGTATATGCAGGATAGTTAACACAGTTGTTCTACTGTCCTGTATTTCCTTGCTGAAAGAAACTGTCAGTGAGTCATTGGTTGATTAGCTTTGTATGTCTATATGTGTTTTCATGAGAAACTACATTGAAGATACAAATATGTAATACAATAAGCATTGTTAATTCCCTACCACTCTGTTTGTAACTCTGTAATGTCTGTACTGATCCTATGCTACTTTGTAAAATGTTGTCGGTCTGTCAGTATTTTCCTCCTTTTATTTCTAAAATAAAAAAAAAAACAAAAAAACTCTGCATACTTTGACTATACTCAATCAAAATATTTTTCTTTCTTCTTTAATAAATTAAATTTAGCTCGTTTTTTACTTCATAAACTTTTACTACTCAAACTTTTTGCCTTCTTATAACAACACTTAGCTTAAACCAGAAACACCTTTTATGTCTATACAAAATATTTTTATGTCCTTATTCTAAGATTTTTTTCTACTTTTAAAGATTTTTTACACTTCTAATTTAAAAACTTCCTGTTTAAAACTAAGAAATAAATACACACATTAGTCTAGGCCTACACTAGATTTGGATCATCATAATCATTGTCTTCCATCTCCAAATTTTATCCCATTGCAAGGTCTTCAAGGATAGCACAACTCCTGTGTAACAATGCTTCTTGTCTAAAAAAGCTCCTGAAGGTCCTACCTGAGACTGCTTAATAGTTAATCTGTCTTTATATGAGTAGAAGGAATATAATCTTAAATAGTAATAAAAAGAATAGTGAGTATACAGGGCATCTATATAGTCACTTATTATCGTTAACAAGTAATTATGCATGGTACATCATTACATGTGTGATACTCTTACCCTAATGGCAATGCAACAGGTTTATTTGCAACAACGTTCCAGCAAACTCATGAGATAAACTCGAGGCTTGTATAGGTAAATGGATGCGAATAGAGACCATACTCATAAGTGAAATAAATCAGACCCGTATGTGTAAATGCCATATTGTCTCACTAGTGTAAGAACCTGAAAGAGTAAATAAAATCTAAAAGTTAAAATAGATATTGTGACAGGGAAAGAAACTTCTCAAAAGGAAAAACAACTGGGATGAGGGAAAAGGGGAAAAAGAAACAAGGGGAACATATGTATATATGTATACACAAGATAGGTAAGATAATTGTACTATAATTTCTACTGGTTTATGGAAAGGAACAGTTAAGGTGTAATTGTCTGATCAATCTTGCAGGCCTGTATCTGGTTATCTGAGTAACTACTTTGAAGATAACAATGTGCAATGTGATGGCGATTGTTAATTTTCTATCACCTTTTCTGATATTCTGTATTGCTTTTATTGTTTTGTGTTATTTTGTTTATGTCTGTGTGTATGTTAATATGTGTTTGTTCTTATAGCTTTAAAATAAAAAATGCAAAGATATTTATAAAATTTTTATTAAATATATTTTGTCCTTATAAGAAGAATGCCAGGAAAAAGCAAAACTGTGAAATGATATTGCTGACAAATGAGAAATAAAACCTTCAATGTAATGAGCTATAATGACTTGTAAGTATTTATATAGGAAATATATCAATGAAATTATGCACCGAATTATATTTCTAGTTATACTGAAAAATACATTTGAACACATAAAAAGATAATGTCCACCTTGTCCATGTAGCTGACTCCTGCTATTATTAAGTGTTCAATATTTTGAACATTTTGCTATTTAGAACTATTTGTTGAATTAAAAAATCAATAGCATTCCTGTACACAAATAACAAATTCACTGAGAAAGAAATTAAGAAAACCACAACTTTCACAATAGTATTGCAAAAATGAAACACTTAGGAATCAATTTAATGAAGGAAGTAAAAGATCTCTACATTGAAAACTGCAGTGCTCTGAAAAAGGAGATCAAAGAAGGTATCAGAAAATGGAATGATATTTTTCTTGGGTAGGACGAACCAGAACAGTGAAAATGGCCATAATTCCAAAATTATTATACACATTTAATGCAATCCTGATCAAAATACCAACAGCTTATCTCACAGAAATTGAGAAAATGATCCTAAAATTCATTTCAAATCAGAAGAGACTTGGAATAGCTAAAACAATCCTGGGCAACAAAGGCAAGGCAGGAGGCATCACAATCCCTGACTTGAAATTATATTACAAAGCTACTGTGACAAAAAAACAACAGACTCAAAGATCAGTGGAACAGTTTAGAAGACATACAAAATACTCTAAACACACTCAGTCACCCTATCCTTGATAAAGAGGCCAAACAACTTCACTGCAAAACAGATAGCCTCTTTAATAAATGATGCTGGAAGAACTGGCTTTCCACATGCCAAAAATTAAACATATATATATATATATATATATATATACACACATATATATATATAGCATCATGCACTAAAATCAAAGTAGACCATGTTATAAATATTAATGCAAAAATACTAAATCTGTTGAAAGATAGAATAGGCAGAATTCCTAAAGACAGAAGTATAGGCAAAGACTTTATGAATTATGGTCATGGACCACCATGTATGGCCTAACTTTCATTTCTGGAATGACCAGTGATATTGAACATTTTTCTTCATATATTTATTTGTCATTTGTACTTCTTTATCTGAGAAAATATTCATTAATGTCAGATGACCATTTTTGGACTGGGTCTTTAAATTTAGAAGGTCTGGTTTTTTTGAGTTCTTTATATATTTTGATATTAGTCTTTAGTCTAAGGAACAATTGCCAGAAACATTTTCACAGTCTGAGTTGACTCTTCACTCTGTTGATGTTTTGTTTGTTTGGTTGGGATTTTTTTTTTTTTGCTGTGCAAAATTTCTTTACTAAAATGAGTTCCCGTTTGTTGATTCTTTGTAGTATTTCCTGTGTGATCCAATGCACAGCACTGGGCATAGGTAGGATCTAATTTAACTTTGTTTTGGAAAGCGTATCTGTAGCCAAAATAGAGTAAAGGGTTAAAAACAGAAACTGGAATCAGGGATACTAGCTAGTAGACTCTTGTAAGTCATTACAGTGTCACCAAATGCCATTTTATTCCCTTATATGAGTTTTTTTTTTATGTGATTTTGGTAAGGGAAGATAGAGATCATAATTTAGTTCCCAGCAATTGAAATAGCAAGAAAAGATATTAAAAATATAGCGTAGAACAGATATTTTTGCATTTGGAAGAAGGATCTTGAGGAAGGAGAAGGGTTGGAGAGAAAGCTAAAAATGAATCTGGATGCAAAGTTTAATATTAATGATAGTTCAAATGATGTTTGCACCTGAATAAAGCAAATTTTAATCTACTCCCAGGGTGATTTGGTGGACATTTTTTAAATAGAACCCTTTCTTCTGAAAAATGTGATGATGAAAGTATGAAGATGACATTAATTTTATTGCTAAAATGGCTTCTTTTGTTTTGGCATACCTTCGTAATGTTTTTGCCAAGAGGGTGTCATATAGCATACTGTTGTGTTTATTAAGAAATCCACTTATACTTCATGTCACCAGGGTATATATTACCCTTTTAAATAGTCTCCCAATAATCTCTAAGGCATGCCACTTAGATTGTGTTAAAAGTGGCTGCACTTTTCAGGATAGAAACACAAATTTTGAGTGAGTCTTCTGCTCATCTCCACTGAATCTTCTAGCTCGTCTCTCTGGCTTAATTATTATAAATTATTCTATGTTAAATACTATTTTAAAGAGAACAGTAATTATTCTTACTGGGTGGGTTCACATTATAATTATAGTAAAGTCAAATAATCATCTATAATTCTTAATAGTCTCTCCAGTCTAGGAAATTTAACGTTTTATAACTTCAGCTTAGCTTAAATGTGCCTGACTAGACATCAAAATCATACAACTCATCCAACTTACAGAAGTAAATGATAAAACCTAGTAAGATGTATATCCAAGATTAGAGGATAAGTAGTATTTGTAATCAGCAAGACACTGTGAAGACGTTTTGTCTAGGTCAAGGCTATATTTTATTAATAAATTATATAAAATCCAGCAGACATTACTGACTTGTCCAAAGTTACCCCTCAATTCAGTCACTGCTATGGTTTAGTTGAAAGGTGTCCTCCTAAAGTCTCAAATTTGGAGGTGAGGCATGGTCAGAAGGGGTAGGTCACTGGGGTTGTGACCTGGAGTGGTGTACAGTGTTCTCCTCTCAGGCTTGTCTTATTTTTCTGCTTCTTGCCTGTCATATAGTGCAGAGCTTTCCTCCTACATTCTGCCATGCTATTTTTCCCTTGGAAACAGTCAACCATGGACTGAATCGACGGAAATTGTAAGCCAAAATAAATCTTATCTCTTTTAAATTGTAGGTGTCAGATATTTTGTCCCAAATCCAAGAAAGGGACTCATTCAACTGCTAATCTGGAATTGAGATTTTTCTACAAATATATTGCTTATTTTCATCTCTTTTGGGTAATTAACAGCAGATCTTCCACTGTTGAATGCAACTGTCTAATTGGGGCAATCATTTAATGAGATGTGTGAGGAACAAAATATTTTCTATAAGATTTTTAGAAACTACCACAGCTTTGGCATATTTTTGAAAAACATAATTTCAACTAAACATTTTTTACTAGAAAATATGAAATGAACAAAGAAAAGATACTTGTTTAGGTGACCACTAGAACACTTGGCTATGCCAGGTGTCAGTAAGTTTCATTTTGCTGTACATAAACACTAGTTTTGAAATGAAAATATATTCATTATTTTACAGCCTATAACCACTGAATTTTCAATCCTTACTAACTCTTATCTAATTTTAAGAAAAAATGTGGCTCTCTTGATTAATTTTTTCATAAGCAAAACTAGAATAATTTCAAATATATGAAGCACATGTATATACCAACCCAAAATGAATGTTGGACATAACCATTTTGAGAAATAATACAATACCATTGCCTAATGGAATCTTAGCTAACAATACTTAAGGAAATATTGATTAATCAGAGAGGCTATTTATACTTTTACTTTCAGGACAATACAAAATGGTAATTTGTTACTTTTAAATTTACTCCCATAGGTGCTATTCACTTGCAAAGATTAGGTGAGCTTCATTTTTGATTCTAGATTTCATTCAGCCAGGCATAGTAAAGAAACAGAATGATAATCTTAAATACACTAGAACTAAATCCTTATAAATAATATATTTGGTAAAAAGTCCTCATTTTTAAGCAAAGATATGGATACCAAGAAGTTCAAGTGAATTTGAAAAATTGTGTATTCTTTTCTCCAGTGTGCAGTTTATGGAATTCACATATTTGCCACCTCATTATTATTGAAAATTTGGCATCATTTGTATTGTGACTTCTTAAAAAATTGTGAGCGCTTGTTTCTGATTTTTTTCACTGAAACAATTATCACATGAAAACTTATAGAATACACTATTTTTAGGACTCTATGAATTCAGCCAGGAGTGGTGGTGCACCCCTATAATCCTAGCACTTGGGAGGCTGAGGTGGGAGGATCATAAATTCAAGTCCAGTCTGGGCTACATAGTAAGTCCAAGGCCAACTTGAACTATATAGCAAGACCTTATCTCAAATAAATGAATAAATAAATAAATAAATAAATTGACCTCGTCATCAGAAATTATTAGTTTTCATTATTGAGTTTTCAAGGTCCATCATTTTTCATATTTTCTGTTATTTGTAATATTTTAAAACATATTTATCAATAGCTCATTTGCTTTTATGCCATGTAAATCTGTATTGTGCGCTCAAATGTATCTGTGCAATTCTCTTGTATGTAGAGTTAATATTCCTCACTGACTATAGGACAATTCAAATTAACTGTACTAATCCTGATACTGTTATGCTTTATATTTAGCTGTTTCATAAAAGCCACATGCACATATAGGCAAAGCTTTTGGAAGGCAATTGGATGGTGGGAGCATAATAGCTGACTTGCTGTTAGAAAGTGTAGTCTGCCCAGAAGAGATTGGTTACTGGGGCACAATGTGGGAGGGTATATCTCCTTCCCTAGCTCCTTCTTTCCCTCTCTCTGTTTCCTTGCCACCGTGATGTGATCAACTTTCCTCCAGCCAGACCCTTTCACCATGACTTCCTCCCTGAGAGCCAGCCAACTGTGGACTAAAACATGCGAGTCAAATAAACCTCTCTTTCTTTAAGTTGCGGGTGTCAGGTATTGTGCTCCAGCGACAAGAAAGTAACTAAGACATATACTCATTAGTTTTCTGGTAGCTATTGAATTCTTCTCAGAAGTCCATTCATTTGTAAATTCTCCACTATGTGAGAACCCTGAATTTGTAGACTCTATGTTCATTAGTTTTCTTAAGAACTAGCCTGCCCTAGCCTTTTGTGTCAGTCCTCATTTTCACAAGATTCCAGGTGATATGTATGCTCATGAGGAAGAGATTGTTACTCTCAAAGAATGAGTACACCCATTTAAATGTATTTTTTGAAATTACTTGTAAGTATCATAAAGAGTTAATATCCTATTGAATTTTATCTCATATTGTCCTCCCATAGCTTTACTGTCATTTGCATTATTAAGAGATAGATTTGACCTTTAAGCAATTAAGTATGTACTGATAATGTTGTCAAGTGGTCGCAATTGCTCATTACACTCATTAGGTTGCTCACTTTTAATCACACTTCTTTCCTTTCCATACTCCTGTAAACTTTGGCTCATCCCAAAGCTGAGTAAGAAATAAAATGCAGGACATTCCCTCTGATCAGTTTATTCTGAGAATGGCTCACCTTAGTAAGAGAAAGTCCTGGACATGCTGTCTGTTCACTTCCACTAATTTACTCAATTTCCCTTCATAAGTTTTGCTATGCTTGCCTACCTCTCCCTGTAAAAGAAAAGCTTTCATTTTTTCATTTGATTTTGACATGCATGCTAAGTATGTGATCAGAGCTTTCTCTGTATTTCAATACTCATCTTGGATAAACTTCCTTATTATCTAAGCCAAGGTTTGTTTTTATTTGCCAGTTGTGAGTATCTCTGACTTGATGCCTTTTTATTTTCTATATTTTTGGGTGGTTTAAATAACGGAAGTTATTTTCTCACAGTTGTGGAGGCTAGAAGTCCAAGAACAGTGTTGAAAGATTTGTTTTTTTCTCCTGAGACCGCTTTCCTTTGCTTGCTGGTGGCTGCCTTCTCCTTGTGTCTTCATGGTCTTTTTACATACACTTTTCGTATATGTCTATCATCTCACTATCTCTTATTATAAGGCCACAAATCATAGGGCTCATTCACATGACTTCATTTTAGTTTAACTACTTCTTTAAACATCCTATTCCCATACATAGTCACATTATGAGGTATTACAGGTTAGAATTTGAGCATATGAACTTTAAAGGGACATAATTCAGCCTATAAGCAAAATCAGGGATTATAAAAGAATATATAATGTAGATGAAAAAAATCACTATGGAAAATATATAGGTAATCATATGGAGAAAAGTATATTAACCTTTACCCTGTACCTTTAACAGTGCATGCTGAACCGTGTACCCTGATCATTTGAACATATGAAAATATGGATCTGAATCATCACATGATTTTAACCATACATAGTTCACTATCTCTAAAAATTTCCTTTTAATACTACTAAAATTAAAGATATTGGACAATGATTCCTTAATATCATCAAATCTTCTGTTAGCATTAATATTGTTTCCATTTTCATGATTATGTGTGTGTTTGTGTGCATATGTGTTTGAGTGTGTGGGGTATGTGTGTGTGTGTGTGTGTTTTCTGTCAATTCTATTTAACCACATTTGTATGAATAAGGGTCCACATAAGCTTCACATTTTGTGATTGTGTGACATATTTTTGAGTCTATCACTCTGCATTGCAATAATACTAAAATACAGAGATTTTTAAATCTACTTCTCAGATGAAAAGCCTAACCTTCAGAAAACTTGAAAAGATGGCCAAGTTCACACAGGTACTAGGTAACAGAACTGGGACTAGAATTTCAGTTTAAATTCATCTTAGAGCCTACTCTGTTCTGCCACTCCCAACCTGAGGCACCCACAAATCTCTTAATTCATGTTTTGTCTTACTGTTTTTGGGAGAAAAAAAAAGGATAACGTTGCCAAAGTCCTAAAAGTAAGTACAAAGGAGAAATGTGACAATATGAAGCAAATATAATTGTGAGATTGAGCATAAGGCTTCATTTACCTACAGTCTTGCTGCCCTTGGTCCCATGTTTTTGCCAGGGTTGTATCTACCCAGGGGCCAGGATTTTTGTCCAGCTCTGGCTCTTCTGTTACAGTACTCTTCTTGTGTATCTTTCTGTACTTCAGAGATTGAGACTATATGAGCAAGTCAGGTTGATAAATGATAAGAGATATTTGAGAATATTAATTAGCACTGGAAAGGAGTGTGCAGCTGCAATGAGGAGAAAATTACAAGATGAATGCTGTGGTGTTAATTACATCTGTGATTCTACAGATAATGGGCTTGCTGTGACCATATCTTGAAAATTGATCCTGATGGTGTCTTCAGTTCACACTGCCAGCAATGACAACTTAGTTTTTGGCACACTAGAAAGCAGGTATTTTGTGGCAGTGAATGGTAGACTACATTACTGCCAGATACTGAATAACCTGGGGACCAAATGTAGACAATACAGGATTTATGAAGAATCCATGGCAATGACAAATTTCTGCTAAGCTGACTAGATGTGACATGGATATATGGAAGTAATATCATCCCCATCTCCAAAATGTTGTTTCAGCCTGGGGATTAGACATTCATAATGACACCCAGTGTTACCATTCCCCTTACGAATATGAAGTTAGGTGAGCAATGGTAGCACAGTTTTTTCAATACCATGGAAGCTGAATGTCTGCTAAAAAGAAGGCTTCACAGTTTAAATAGACAAATGCTATCTTTTCTACCCTTTTTTCTGCCTTCTTTCATTCATCAAAAATACATCTATCAGGCATATTCAGAGGATAAATCCTATGTAGGATGATGGGAATGTTTTGAATGATTTAATTAACAGCCTGTATAGTTCCATAAGTCTAGTAGCTACTAGAAATTGTGTTATTAGATTTTCCCTTTGGCTTTTAAAATTACTTGTGGATCAAAGGCAGTACACCTACTAGATATTTTAGTTATAATGGAGGCAAGTGTACCTAGTAATAATCGTTTTCACTGTCTACATTTTATTTACTTAATGTTAATTGAGAAGAAATAATTTTCAGTTTCAGACAAAGGCAACAGGAATTAAGTTGCTAATTCCTTTATTTAGAAAGAAACATTTGGGAATCATAGTATACTCACCAAGGAAAGCTATTTGTTGGTAGTCCTGGGATTCCAGCTGTGTCTCTGAGATCTTACAGGAACCACTCAGTCACTGTGTCTATGATGAAAAGAAGTGAAGCTTATCTGTCGTCAAATTGTCCCACCACAGCTTACAGTTTCATGAGGGTGGTTGTGAGTAGCGGAAACAAAGCTGTTCAAAGGAAAGAGTGAAAATTTCAGAGTTGCTGTGTCCCTTTTGCCTGTTGGTTTTTTTTTTTTTTTTTTGTATTTTCTTTTTTTTCTGGTACCGGGAATCGAACTCACAACCTTGCACTTGCCAGGCAGGCGCTGTACCGCTGAGGTAAATCCCCAGCCCCTTGCCTGTTATTTTAAATAGCGGGTTTCTACTCATTTTTTTTTAGCTTCAAAAGGAAAATAAAGGATTTCAGTTTCTTTATCAAAATCTCAGAAACTATAGCACACATGATCACATCACCTTACTCTTATTTCAAAATTATATACCCCTCATTGCACAAGTTTTGTGGTACTGGGGTTTGAACCCAAAGCTTTTGTACTCAACTACATTCTTAGCCCTTTTTGGAAACAGACATGGTCTCATGAATTTGTTAAATGAGCCAGGTTAGGCAGGAATTTATGGGCTTCTTACCTCAACCTCCCAGACATGAGCTACTATACGAGTCATCATTACATATTTCTGCTAGTGATGCAAACCTACAAAATTTCTTTTCCAATTGGAACAACCGTGTTTTGAGGTTTCTCTATATTCTGGTTACCTAAGTCAGTAAGGATGATATGCTATGATACAGTCATTGTCATTTTGTGGCTTTGCTTCATAGATATAACTGTGTCAATGAGTCTTAATCAATTGTTCATAAATCATTGTTTTTTAAAAAAAGTTTAAATAATTCTTTATATTGAATGTATTTCCCTTTCTCTTCAAAGAAATCTATTTTACTTTTGTTTATAAAATAGAATCTATCACATTTGTAGATATACTTTATAATATTTATGTTCATAAAGTTTTGTATTTTGAATTAAATGAAGACAGGAAGGATGTTCTTATCCAAATATGGTGTAAGTTATTGTAAAATAAACTTTTTATGAAACAATTTCAGGTGTATATAGAGGTTATGAAGAGAGTACTTAGTTTTCTTATATCCTTCAACTGAAGTATTCATTTCCTAAAACTTTATTACATTTATTACAGCTAATAATATTCATGTTAGTATTAACTAAAATCAATTTATTTATATTTCTTTAGATTTAATGCTGCATAGTTCCAGAAAATCTCACCTTGATTTATGCCAGCATTTACTTTTTGGGTATTCCTATTCTTCTGTGCTCTGTGACATTTTGGTAGATTTTCCTTGTTTTTGATGACTTTAACAGTGTTAAGAAGTATGGTCATGTAATATGCAGAATGACAGTGTAGTAGGTATTCTCTGATATTTTGTTTAATTAGCCTGGATTTATGTACTTTTGGAGAAAAATCACAGAGACCAATCACTATTCTCATCACATCATTTCAAAGGAACATACTATAAAAATAAACTACCACTATTCAAGCTGACCATAAAAGTGAAAATTGATAATAAACATTAATTTATATAGTACCAGTTTTGAATATTGAGAAATAGCATAAAAATGCAAACATGTAAGACAACATGAGAGAAGTGATAATTATAGTTACATGTAATAAATCATTGCCTAATCTAATTCAGATTCCCCTTATCACTCCCTAGTTTAAACAAAATATTTAAAACACTTTTGAAACTTTATCATGGAGTCAAAAGTTCTATGCAATGTAATTATGGCTGTAGGCCAGTAAGAGTCCAAGGCCCTTGAATATCGTTGCAGTTAGGAATTTACTTCAGTAATTCAGAAAAATATTCCGGTATATTTTATATCATTTATTATGAAAAAAATGTGAAGAAATATAATTAAATACAAGAGAACTTATATTCATATTTGCTGTAAAAATCAGAAGAGGTTTGTTTTCCTTTCAGCAAACTTAATTAATTTCCCTTTCAGACAGGACCTTGAATTTTTCCTAACATATGAGGAAAAACTCCTTTTCAAGTATCACTCAGAACATTATGCAGGGTACATGGATATTTGTCTCAAGGAATTACAATTATAGATCAATACTCCTTTTTAATATTAAATATGAGCAAGTTTTAAACATAAGTTTAAAATAATTTTACTTCAAAAATAATAAGTGTAGGAATGAATAAGTCATCTGAAAGAAAAGAGTAAGTATAAATAAAAGCAAAGTGTTAAACTATGCTACAGAAAAAGAACATATAAGTCCACTTTATCATAGTTAAAGATTTACAATAAAATTATCAAAGTGTCAGTCTGAAATAAATAAAGCAATTTTAGAATATTTTGTAGAAATTTTTTCTCAAGTTTTAATTTAAAACCAGTGGTTTGGAGAAGAATGAAATAACATATATTAACAAGATATTTCTCCACCACAAGAAAAGTTTCTGAACATTAATGTATTTATATAGAAATGTCATCAACATGGAACTCAGTAATTTCACTTTAATTTCTTATGAATATTCATAAATAGATACATTGTTACACTTTTAGTAGTACCTGCATGTATAAAAACATTTAGTAACAATCAGATGCTCAACGGGAATGATTTAATTATTACTACTTTTTTTGTTCTATCCTTATTTTATTTTTTGTTTTTTTTTTTTTGTTTTTTGGTTTTTCTCCGGTACCAGGAACCGAACTCACAACCTTGCGCTTGCCAGGCAGGCGCTTTTGCCACTGAGCTAAATCCCCAGCCCCTCTATCCTTATTTTAACAAAAGTATCTGCATATGAACTTCTTAAAGAATAACTGAGCACATTCTGATCACAACATTCTTTCTACAGTTCTAGTGCAGGAAATAGATTTCAAGTGGCCTAGTAGGACTGAACTTTTAAAAATATTTAATTTTCATCTTCCACCTTTCCAATCTGCAATCATTTTATGAAATAAAACAAAGGAACTATCAGTTCATTATAGATGGTGATGATATAATCTGATATAATATATAGCTTAATATAATATGATATAATGTAGTGTATACCATAATATATGCTATAATGTAATATGGTATAACGTATATTGTAATGTATGTAACATAATGTAAAATTGTTCTTTTTACAGTTATACCTCAGAGCCAGAAGGTACAATATTTTTAAGCCATATTCAATTCAATTAAATTGAAATGTATTATATAGATACATATTTGCTGATATTTTCAACTTATAAAGCAAATATTTAAAAATCCTCTTCAATGTGTAGCTTCTCATGTGTATTGGAACCAAATGTATTTTTATCTATCTTAATACAGTAACATAAAAACATCTCTTGTAGAATTATCTAGGGAGCCATTAACACATGTAGGTAGACAAAATAAATATAAGGCTTGAGTTTTGGTCAAAAATAGCAATTGCCTTACAAAGAAGAGAAATAAAAATGAATATGCTATCCGAATTAATTCTAATACATGGAGTTAAAAAGTAATACAAATATTGGATATTTTAAAAATGTTACTGATTGGCAATATTACTAAATGTTGATACAGCCAATAGGGTACTCATGTTAACTGGAACAATATATCCAGTGTCCAAAAGCAAATTAGAACAGTACAGGAATGAAGTAAATGTGTCATAAAGATTACTAGGTGGGTACAGTGACATTTGTGGTTAGTCTCAGCACTCAGGAGGCTGAGGCAAAATTGCCTCTAGTTCAAAGCTAGTTTGGAGTACATAGTGACACTCATTTTGAACAAACAAAGAAGCAAACATCACTGACCACTCCCATACAAACTTCATGAAAGCCAGGTAAAATTAAGAGAAAATGCACACTAATACACTTGAAATGATCTATAAAGTGACTAAGACATGATATCTGTTCTAAAGAGTCATACACTACAATGGAAGAAACGCAAAGAGCCTCAGGAATATGAAATAATAGACAAAAATCTATTTTTAAGCAAAAGCCAGAGGCAGAAGTGGCATTTGACATTCAGCTTCAATAATTCTATGACAATGGACAGCAAACAAAAGAGTATATTTGGAAAATGAAAACTGTATCAGACAAAGAAATACGTAAGTGTAATGTATTTCAGGAAAGTGGAGGTACATTATGAACCCTGAATAATTAAGATGAGACAAGAAGTAAGTCATATGACTCAGAACGGCTTAGCCACACTGTGGAGGTCTTGGATGACAAATTGAGAGACATGGTTTGTTAACAAGGAACGATAAGAGAAACAGGAAGATCAAGCAAGAGTGTTTAAACAAATATTTTCCCCCAAAAGATGAATTGCATTAAGTAAAAGGAAGTTTATGTTGATAAACAATATAATTTAAGGATGGGTAATATAATTATTTTCAGATAATATAAAAATTGCAGAGGATTAAAAGTAAAGACAACAAATATTGACAGTGTATTTTGGAGCCAAACATGTAGACCTGGAATGAAAAAAGGAGAAGAATTAATAAAAACATTAAATTGACTCATATTTGCTATCTTATTTTTGCTGTTACTATAATAAAAGTCACTTTCTTAATTAGATTTTTAGATTGTTAGTAGTATTACAAATAAAATATTGTATCTTGCAAACTTGAATTTATTAAATCCATTTTTAATTTAATAGATTATTTTTTAGAAAAAATTTTATTCACAGCAATATAATACAAAAACCAGAACAATTTCTCATATATCTTCTCCCTTCTGTCTACTAGCTTTCCCACATATCAGCATTTCACACCAAACTGGTACATTTTGTATAATCATGAACAAAAACTTACAGACACATCAATACCAACCAAAGTCTACCACCTATCATTAGGGTTTACTCTTTGTATTTTATATTCTATGGGTTTTGAAAAATGTATAATAATCTGTATCCACTATTATAGCACAATACAGAATAATTTTGATACCCTAAATATTCCCTGTGTTCCACCTATTTAACTGTTTTCCACTCCTTCCCTCCCTCCCTCCCTCTCTTCCCTATCCTCAAACCCCTGGTAACCTCTGATCATTCTCCTCTTGCCACAGTTTCACCTTTACTAGAATGTCATATGTTAGGGATTGTACTGTGTGTAGTACACGTGGATTATCTTCTTTCACTCAGTAATATGCTCTTAAATTTGCCATGTCTTTTAATGGCTTGATAACTCATATCTTTTTAGTGTTGAATAAAATCTCATTGTCTGTATTATCATAATGTAGTCCTCTATTTACCTTAAAGAGTCATTTAAGTTGTTTCCAAGTTTTAACAGTAATCAACATATCTGCTATAATCTCATGCAAATTTTTCTAAGGACATATATTTTCAACTCATTTGGGCAAATAACAATGAGTAAAACTGGTAGATCATACAGTAAGAGATTGCTCAGTTTTATGACAAGCTGCCAAAGTCTCTTCCAAAGTACCTGTAGCATTTTGCACTCCCACTAGCAATGAATGATAGTTTTATTATTGTACATCCTCACCAGAATTTGATGTTTGTGTTGTGGATTTTTAAGCAGTCTAACAAATATTAAGTCGTCTAATTATTGGGTCTGTGTGTGGTGTTCTTTGTTTGTTTATTGTTTTAATATGCTCCTTACTAGCTAATGCCTCGTACTGACTGATTGGGACAGATGTAATGTGGAAGCTAAGTTCTTTCATCAGCCATGCGAGCACCACCCTGGTGGAAGAATCAGAGCCACCTGGTACGGTCTGGCAGGGAGTGAAATTTGCAGTTCCATGCTCTACTCTATTTAATTCATTTTAGCCAGAAAACTGTTATTCAGGAAAATCACAAGTTTAAGGCCAGGCTGGGTAACTCAGTGAGTCCCTGTCTCAAAATAAAAAAAAAATTTAAAAAGTTGTTAGGGATGTAGTCCATGCTCCCTGGGTTCAAGTCTCAGTACTGAAAGAAAAAGAAAGTTGTAACTTTAAAACTTTAACTTCTACATAATATTAGAACTTTAAAGTTTCTGAATTTTCAGTGAAGTGAGTGGATGAAATTTGCCATCAGTTTATAAACACTTTTTTTTGTCTTTGACAAGTACATGGGAAAAACATATCTCTAGAAAAAACAAGCAGTTTATTCAACCAGTGATTCTTTTTTTTTTTTTTCTCTTTGAGACAGGATCTTGCTATGTAGTTCAGGCTGGCCTTGAGCTCACTTTGCTTCCCAGGCTGTTCTTACACTTGCAACGATCCTCCTGCCTCAGCCTCCTGAGTGCTAGGATTACAGGTGTGCACCACCTGGCCTCAACCAGTGATTCTTAATTTCTATTATTTCACCTGAATGAATCAGAAGTTGCCAAACCAGAATTTAACAGAAAAAGTTTATCTAGGGACTGTGATATCCTGTAAGATTATTAGTAAAAGGAAACACAAAATAATGTAGAAGAAATTTTCAAGTAAGCCAGGCTGCACAGATTAACGTGGATCAAACCTTAAGAAAAACACCATAGGAGCCCTGTGTGCCCTGTGCTGAGAGAGTGAGTGCTCCGAAAACTGCTGCACCCATGGGTTCGAGTCTGTGCTTGGCCCACACCACCACGGTTCCCAGCTGAAATGCATGGAGAGAGCCAGGTATTTCCCATTTACTCCCTGAGGGCAGAGAGGGGAAACCAGGACACTGCTGCCATTGCAGACTGAGTCTCTGCCCGCCCTGCACTTGCAGCAGAGAGGAGGTCCTCACTCAGAAGCCCCAGGGATTTGTCTAGCTGGGGGTGGGGTGTGTAGACTCTCCCAGCCCCCGCGCACCCTGCGCCAAGTGAGCAAGTGCTCCAGGAGCTGCTGGATCCACGGTTAGAGTCTGTGCTTTCACTTTGCCCAGACCCACTAGTGAGTCAAAGCCTCCAGAAGTCTGTGACTGCTACCCATCTGGGCTGCATCTGCTTCCTGTATGTGTCCTGAACTGACTGGAGACATAGATTCAGGTGGTTCACAAACTGTAGACCCTGAATTATGCCTGTACCCTAAACTGCCTGGAGACATAAGTCCACTGGACCGGGATTATCACACCAGTGCAACCTGAGTCAGGTCATGCACGTGCCCTGAACTGCAAGGGGAAGCTGGATCAGATGGTCTGGAATCAGCTGATACTAATGCCCATGTATGAGACCAGGGATAACTAGACACAAATCAAAAACTGTCAGAAAACCTGAGACTAAGTAGCGTTACTCAGAGGTCACCCAGGGGCAAACCTGAACAACAGGAAAACTAGGGACACTAGTGGTCTTGGCTGAGCAGCTACTGAAGAGGGAAACTGAGCTTTCTGCATCTGGTAGCAAACATGTCAAAACGAAAGACTAAAACACAATCCCAGAACTGCACCCCAATCAGAACAAGTCCAGGAGACATCAACAAAGGAGAACTTGGTAAACACATGCCAGAAATAGCTGAAATGATAGCAGTGGA
>NW_004955571.1:115397-149497 GCF_000276665.1 Chinchilla lanigera
AGAATAGCCGAAGCAATCCTGGGCAACAAGGAGAAGTCAGGTAGAATCACAATCCCTGACCTGAAATTATACTACAAAGCTACTGTCATAAAATCAACCTGGTACTGGCTAAAAAACAGGCCTAAGGATCAATGGAACAGACTGGAAGAAACAGCCACAACCAAAAACACACTCAGCCACCTAATCTTTGATAAAGGGGCTAGTCAAACTCACTGGAAGAATGATAGCCTCTTTAATAAATGGTGCTTGAAAAATTGGCTTGCTACTGCCAAAGATTGAAAATAGACCCAAGCCTATCACCATGCACCAAACTCAAGTCAAAATGGATCACACATCTCAATACTGAACCAGAAACACTAAATCTAGTAAAGGAGAAAGTGGGTAAAAACCTCGAAGACATAGGGATAGGCAGAGAGTTCATGAACAAAAACCAAACTGCAGGTGAAACATTTGAAAGAATCAACAACTGGGATCTCATCCTACTGAAAAGTTTCTGCACATCTAAAGAAATCAACAGCACAGTAAAAAGAAAATGCACATACTTGGAAGAAATTTTAGCTGATTGTCCCTCAGACAAAGGGCTTCTATCTAGAACATATAAAGAATTAAAAAATATCAGCCCCTCCAAATTCAAAGATCCAATCCAAAAATGGGCAGTAGAGATGAATACACACTTCTTAGATAAGGAGATACAAATGGCAAACAAATATATGAGAAAATGTTCAACATCATTAGTCATTTGCAAAATGCAAATTAAAACAACACTGAGATTCCACCTTACCCCAGTAAGAATGGCTAGCATTAAGAAATCGACTGATAACAAATGCTGGCGAGGTTGTGGAGAAATAGGAACCCTTCTCCACTGCTGGTGGGAATGCAGACTGGTGAAACCACTGTGGAAATCAGTTTGGAGATTCCTCAGAAAAGTAGGTCTAGAGGTCCCATTCAACCCAGCTGTCCCCCTGCTGGGTATTTTCCCAGAAGATCTAAAAACATCATATCACAGTGATAAATGTTCACCTATGTTCATAGGAGCACAATTTTAATTGCTCAAATGTGGAAGCAACCCAAACGTCCATCCAGCGAGGATTGGATAAGAAAATTTTGGTACTTTTATATAATGGAATATTACTCAGCTGTAAAGAAAGATAAACTCGAGGCTTTTATAGGTAAATGGTCACAACTAGAGACCATACTCATAAGTAAAATAAATCAAACATACATGCGCAAGCATCACATTGTTTCACTAGTGTAAAACCTGAAGGAGTTAATTTAAACTAGGAGGTATGACAGATATTGTGAAATGATAGGAAAGCACTCAAGGCTAAAGGGCACCTGGGATGTGGGAAAAGAGAAGGGAAAGAAGGAGAAATTTTATATGTAGGTATATGCAGGATAGTTAACACGGCTGTTCTACTGTCTTGAGAATGTCTTCAAATTTCACTTTCAGACTCTGTAATGATTAAGCAGTGAACAGTTTCAGGAAAAAAAGAAAGTATAACACAAAGCTTTTGGCAGAATCTTTATATTTGAATGTTTACAATTAAATAGCTAGGGAGTCTGTATCTTTGATAACACTAATAATTGCATTGTTTAAATTTCCTATTCTAAACATTTCATTTAATTTAAATTTCCCATTTTAATGGTTTTTATATTAATCTGTTCTTGCAAGGGAAAGTAATCTTTTTTAGTTTTTGGATTTCTTTTAGTGAATTGTTTTGATGAAACAATTATATCTTCTGATTTTCTCTAATGAGGTTGCCACAACCCATATGCCTCCTGCAAAAGGAAAGTAATCAATGAACAAAGATGATAATGTGTGTCTAGAATTTTTTTTGTAAGGAGAAAATTATATTCTAAAATTAGATTTGTACTTGGGTAAGATGGCCTAAAAGTACCAACAGTCTGCCAACCTTTCAGTGTAACTATCTGTTTCCTCCCTAGATTAGCTGAGAAACCTGAAGCTTCACTTAAATTAAGCTCAATATGGATTTTATACTGTTTTTCATTGGCCATGTGTATTAGCGCATAACATAAAATTATATGGTTTATGCATATGGTTGCATAAACATATGTGTTATATATATTTAATATGTAATAGTAGATTTTATAATCTAAAATATCGTATATACGTATGCAACACATAAGCCCTAAATTTGTTTTACAAAGGATTTAATGCATTTAATGTTCCTGCAGAAGTGACTGGTTTTCTTGACACAGAGACTTCAGTGCATTTGAAGTCAAATTGACTGCCTTTAACATATGAGATTTTTTTTTTGCATTTTACCAATTAAAATTGTAGAAATTAATTTAATTGCCATAATATATATCTGGTTGATATTCTTTTTTTTTAAATAAATTTCTAGAGAATTTTCTAGAACATGGAATTAGGCCTTAGGATACTTCTATCACTTATTGTTTAATGATTACCTATATATATTGGTAATAGATGGAAAGCAAAGTATAACTGTAAAATTTGTTCAATGATTTTATACTGTATTCTATTTTAGTGTTTAAGAGATTTTTAATATGACATTCTGATTCATGCATATTTTAAAAAGTAGTACCTTCAGAGAACAAAGTGACATTGCTTGAATGTAAAGACCAGAAGAGATAAGAGAGACAAGAAATCGTCTTCAGCCTGCTTGAGACTTTGATGAAAGGGCAAGGTTTACCATGGTAAACCGAAAGGGTAAAACAAGAAAGTGTTCAATAGGGCAAGGATTTTTGAAGGCTTATGTTGTCCAGTTGTTGCATCTCTTAACCTTTTTAGCAGCAAGTCTTGCTTCTTTTTGTAACTTCCCTGTTTGATGCATTGGGGCTGTTATTCAATAACCTCAGCCATTCATGTAGTCCAAATCAGAGGTTATAAACTTAAAATTGGAAAGTGAACAAAGCACATTTATTATACACTCTATATGTTTTATTATCTATCATCAAAATTTAACATATTTCAGATCTGGATCTTAGTTGAGCTTAATAAATATGTGTTTCTCAATGCTTCAGCATAGTGAATATTAACTACCTGAGTGGAGGACACTTTTAAACTTCTTTCTATAAATTCTTTGACAATATCCTTACTTACTGTAGAATTAGATAGTACAAAACATAAAAAACTGTTAGAAGAACAGTACTTTAAGAGTGTCTCTAATTATGGTCTGGATATGAGCTATGCATTAGATTGGACATATTTTCAAGAAATACTACATATATTTGCCCATGCAAATATTAGAAACCCTGAAAGTAGTCTTCAAGATGCAAAGATAGTTTCTCCATAAAATATTAACCACAAACTTTCCAGGGAGAAAAGAATCATTGATTTGTTCTTGTCTGTAGTTCATAGCCAGATTAAACAAATAGCCTTTTTTATGTGCTACCTTAAAAATGTAATTTGCTTTGACATAGTGTGAAAATAAAAACCTGGTTTAGAATAACTAATTTCATTCAAGTTATTTTAGGGAAGATAAAATAGGACTGTGGAAGGGGAACCTCAGTACAGGAGTTACTGGAATATTATAGGAAGACTTTTTTTAAAGTTGGTAAACGTTCCTTTGGGGCCATAGTCCAATTAATATATTGTATAGGATCAGCACAGTAAAAAGAAAGCTCTAAATGTTAAAATACTAAAATTCATTCATTCATTCATCCATTCATTCAATTACTATCAGTGAGCATCTTTCACATGCCAGAATCTGTATGTGAATTATACATGATATAATGAACAATGAGGATAAATGTTGGGAATCATAAAATTTTCTGAGAAAAAAATTCAATGCCAAGACTTTGTTATATAAACACAGCATAAGATTATTAGGCATATTTTAATTTGTGCACTTTCAAGAAAATGAACTATGCAATTATGATACCATAAAACAGAAACAATAATGTTTGGAACTGATTCTGGATCCTTATACAAGATGTTCTTATTATCAAAAAAAAAAAAAAGAAATATAGGACTGTGGTGGCAAGCTGGAAGAAGTCCATTCTGGATTCAGGTATAAGAACATAAACAAAACTCAAACATGTGACTACAAATATAAAGGATCATATTTAATTAAGAATGAACTGTCATTTGGAAATTTCAAATATCTATTTCAGTGTACATACTTGAATATTTTAAAACATTTTCATCTTGTAGAGAAGCATATTCTTTTATCTGATTACATTTAACAGATACTTCTTAAATAACAGGGCAGTATTATGGCATAAATAATTATATAACATCAAAATTTGTTCTATAATATGTAAAGGACATATTGAAGAAGAACTTGACTATAAGGCTGAGGTTCAGTATTTCCTGTATTTCTCTGGATGAAATTGAGTACAGGCAAATAAACTGAAGATAGCTTCATGAATTTTGCTTAAATTGTTTTAATTAAGATTAATAAGGTACAAAAATTATTTGTTCAACATCCCTGGTAAGATTAACATTTTCCTTGACAAAATGAAAAAGTAATAATTTTTAAATTAATACATTATTAATCTTGACCTTATAAGAGAACAAAGTAATTTATTTCAAAAGTTGAACTTAATGTGCAAAACCTAATAAATTTGAAATATTAATAATGTAATTGTTCTTATTTTATGCTAAGGTCATATGAGAAATATAAAGAAAGTGCAAACAAGGAGAATATTAGCTTTGTAAAAAATAACAGCAGGACATTTCCTTTTGCTTGGCAGAGAGTAAGTGCAGAATGAACAGACAAATTTACAACTCCAGCACCAAAACTTTTTAGCTCTGGATACTGGAACAAGTCACTTAATTATTCTAAACCTCAAATTTTTATCATTTTTGAGACAGAGTGTCTTAGGTACTTTACATTTTAAGACAGATTGTCTTAGCTACTTTCTCGTTGCTGGGACATAATACCTCACACCTACTAGTCAAAGGAAGAAAGGTTTATTTTTAGCTCACAATTTGTACAGATTTCACTCCATAGTTAGCTGACTCCAAGACAGGACAGTATAGCAGAGGAGTAAGACAGAGGACAAACACTTCATGGCATGGCAGGGAAGAAGCAGCAAGCAGTGAACAGTGAACCTCCTTTTCCATTTTTATTCCTTTCATGCCACAAGCTTATTGGTTGGTTCCACCTATAGCCAGGGAGGATATCTCCTGTTATACACACCCAGAGCTGTGCTAAATCAATCAGTGGACTGATCCATTTATTATAGCCTTACTACAGTATCACATACCTATGATGCAGCCCCTTCCCAAAAGCTCCATCCTATGAGTACATGAGATTTTGGTGGATCATCTAGATATGAGCCGTAACACTCCAACCATAGACCCCAAAAGACTCATATGTATCCCTCTATGCAAAATGCATTTAGTCCATATCTAAGAATTGCCAGGTCCTCACATTTTGAGTATTTGTGAAAAGTCCAAGTGCAAAGTCTCCTCTGAGATTTAAGGCAAATTCTTATCTATGAGCCTGTGTAAACAACAAAAGAGAGTTAAACACTTTCAGCATAAAAACTACAAGATAAGCATTCCCAATCCAAAAGGTAGAAATAGATAGAAAAGAAGGAGACTAAGGCAAGACCAAAATCCATCAGGGAAAACAAAACGTTCCATACTTCTATTTCTAGCATCTGAAGCAAGATTTGAACTCCAAAGGTCTTGGGTGGCTCCACCCCTATGACACTAGCCGTGCTTGTAGCCCTTTATGGCTCATCTCGGGCGAGATTTGCTCACTCCTTGCAGCTTTCCTCAGACAATCCGTGTCATTACCTTCTCTGTCCTTCTGGGGTCTCCACTGCATTTTTAACTTCACACTCACAGCCTAACACTGTACTCTTTTAGGAGCATGATGCCTGGCCTTCCAGGCCTTCTAAAATCTGGGTGGAAGTCTTCCTGACTTCATAACTCTTGTAATTTGCTTCCACCATGTGGATGAAATTAAGTTCTACCACCAGCTGGAGCAGTATCTAGGTTTCCTTCTCTCTTGGCTGTAGGGATCAAGTGCTGGGATTGCTGAGCTCTATGAATCCAATGCAGAAGAACAAATTATATAGGCCTCCACCTTCTGGAACATGTTGCCTTGGGGCTGTCTTCTCATAGCAAAATCTTTCACCACTACAATTTTGAGACTGAAAAGTTTGGTGTCCTGCTGGTTCATGTGATGCCTTCAGAATATCTTTTTTTAGTAACCACTTCCAAAGAACTTGTCTTTTTAATACTAATCATTTCAGTAACAAAGTTCTCCGCTGTTCTGTCTTTTCAGCCTACAGTTTCACTGGGGTTTCCTATCTGTGCCAACTAAAATTCATCCTGCTGGGCCATTTACTCTTGTTCTCAAAGTGCAGCCTACTGAAAGCCCTGAATAGTAGCCATGCCACTGCCTAAACATCAGACTGTCTTGAAATTTCTCCTGCCAGATTAGATAGTCCACTGCCCTTAATATCATATTCCTGTGTTATCTCTAGTCAAAGGCAAAATGTAGACAAATTTTCTGCCAGAACAAAACACACATGATCTGGAGTCCAACCTCCAACAGAGTACTTCTTCCCAACTGAAACTTTCCAATCCTGGTCTTTACTGGCTGTATTTCTCTCAGCATTCTGATATTCTGAGCTCTTCCCAGCATCTTATGTCAAGTTTGGCTCACAGCACTGTAACATTGATTCTCCAGGTGGCATCTCTAAACCATTCCAAATTCTTCCTACAAGGGAGTTCCAAAGGCTTCTGGAACATATGGCCATAAAGTATCAGCAATGACCCACTATTCTGGTGCAAAAATCTGTCTTGGTTAGTTTCTCTTTCCTGGGATGAAATACCTGAAACCCATAAGTTCAAGGAAGAAGAGTTTATTTGGGCTAACAGTTTGTAGAGATTTCAGTCCATAACTGGCTGGCCTCAAGGTAGGCCTCCATGTCAGAAGGGCATGGCAGAGGAGGCTTCCTCATGTCATGGTGGGTAGGAAGCAGCGAGCAGTGAGAGGGAGTTTTATTTTCTCTTTTTTATTTTTCAGGCTACAAGCCTATTGATTGCTGCAACCCACATGCTGATTGGGTTGTCTCATTATCCAAACCCAGAGTCACGTAGTCAATCAGTGGACTAATCCTTATCACACCCATGATGCAGCCACCTCCCAAAAGCCCTGCCTATGAGTGCATCAGACCTTGTGGGAACATTAAGATTTAAACCATAACAGGCGTAATTTCATAAAAATGATGAATGATATATTTAGTTCTTTTAAAATGGTGCTTGGAGAATGAAACATGCTAAATAAAAGTTATTGTTTTGCATCCATTAATTATTCATCAGTGTAAAAATAAATGGCCTAAATATATAAGAAATAGCAATCTCCTTTACTACCATCTTTTGGTCTTTCTCTCATTTGAAAAGATATATCTCCTGGTTTCTGATTTTCCAGTTTTATTTGTTCTTTAATTTACTTATATTCTGGGTTTCTCATGTACCACAAGTCAATATTACCACATTATTAATAGAAAATAAAGCAATACTAACATTGTAAATTGTGACTAAAGGACATTTTGTAATTAAACAGTGCTTAAATATAGAAGTGCTAAGGTTTTATCTGAACAAGATATTGAATTGATACATTCCAGAACACTGCTCTCTCACAGAAACGCTCTAGCTAAAAACACACTGAACACAATGTCTGTATGAATAATACACTCTGAGCACACTGAAGAGTCTTTAGCAACCATGTAAATGTGTAACCAAGACAAATTTGACTGCAAAGCTGCTGGAAATTTTGAAATATGTTCCTCCTCCCTGCTGCAGCACTGTGCAGTTGTGAGGAAGCCACTCACTTTCTGATTCCTTGCTAAGAATGGAAGGAAAAGAGTAAAATTTATTTGTAACATTTCTATTCAGATGCTACCTGAGAGATTTATTTTACTTAGGGCAACACTCAAAATAGGGAAACATAATTTGATGTTAGTTTATAGGTATCTTAAAATAGGGTTAGGCACCAAGATACTTTAGACTCCCATGGGAATTTGATGGCAAGCAATTACAGGTACAAGAATATGATAAAAAATAATGGTCTTTATTTTTGAGCATGTGGGAAAAGAGAAGACAATGAAGGGGAAATTATGTATATATGTAGATACAGGATAGCTAACAGAGTTGAACTACTGTCTTCTATTGCTTTATTGAAAAATCGGTTCATGATTACTTGATTGATAAATATTGCATGTCTTTATTTGTTTTCCTGAGAAACCACTTTGAAGATATCAATATGTAATACAACAAGCATTGTTAATTTCCTGCCACTTTGTTTGTAACTCTGTATTGTTTGTATTGTTCTTTTGCTATTTTGTAAGTGGATGTCTGTTTGTTAATTTGTTTCCCTTCTCTTATTTTTAAAATAAATTAAAAAAATAAGGCTCTGAGAAGAAGTAGGAATGATAATCTTAGTCAATTAATATACATAAACAGTGTTTTGTAGATTGCAACCTGGACTATAAACACATGAACACGACTAGAGAAGATTCATTCTTTAAAAGGTTTCAGAGAATTTAAGGCATCTACACTGACCAGATTAAACATTTTCTTCATCATGTGAAAATTCTAGGAGACATGGTTGTGTTTTCTAGTTTGAAACAAATGATCATAAGATATATACAGGAGCAGAAAATGAACAAAATAAGTCTCTAGAAATTGTCCCTAGAGAAATACAGGTTTATGGCTTACTTGACAAAACTTTAGAAACAACTGTCTTAAATATATAAAAAGATGATAAAGGAAAGTACAGACAGAGAACTAAACAAAATCAGGAAAATAATATTTAAACAAAATGACAGTAAAATCAAGGATAGTATGTATTTAATAACAAAATTCTGGAGCTGAAAGATTAATAAAATTGAAAAACTAACTAAAATGATTAAACTGAAGATTCATATATTCAAAATAAAGAAAAAGCAAGTTTCAAAACACATCACTTGAAATCATTAAATCAACAGAGCCAAAATTAAAAAAATAATGAAGAAAAGGTAACAAAGCTGAAGAGTCTTAGTGAATACAATTAAGAGGTTCAATATATTAAGCATGAGTGTCTAGGTAAAAATGGGCTTGTTTGAAGAAATGACAACTAGCAATTTCTCATATTTTATGAAGTACTGGGTACACAAATACAAAAATAGCAAAACTTTCCAAATATAAAGAAACATATTTCAACACATTTTATAGTGAAACAGCTGAATGTTGAAACTAAAGCAAGCATCTTCAAAACACCAAAAGAAAAAAATAAATTTCATGTAGAAATGAACCTCAATGAGATTATCAATGGATTTCTCAGTAGAAATATTACTGAAGGTAAATAAATAATATATTTAAATTCTGAAGGAAACCAAATGTGAACTAAGCAAATGGTTTCCAGATGTGTTGGTTTGGGGCTTATTTTGCAAGGGGAACAACATAATACAGGACACATACTTTACATGATTATTTATAATAGTCACCCGAAGAACAGTATACAAAAGAGTGCAAGGAATCCGTCCACACACTAAGACCAAGGAATCCAGCTGAGGGCCTGGATCCCACAACAATGTCCTACATGAGTTGAGCTGAATACCCAGAGCTCATGACAATGCCTCCCATGAATCCAACTGGAGGCCCAGAGCCCATGACAACGTCTCATGCAGACCTATTTCACGGATCTGCTGGGAAGGCCCAAAGGTCAGTGGTGGAATCTACAAGTCTGTGCCAGCAGAAAGAAGGACTTACGCTAGCAGGCTGAGGGATCTGCACTGGAGCCAGAAAGTGACGCTCAGAAGGACCAGAGCTCCCCCAAAAGGTACCACAGCCATCCTCAGCAACAGTGAGGTCCCAAGCTCCTCCGATGATCAGGATGGCTGAGTTCCCATCAGGGAAACCAACGCAGCAAGCTTTTCCTGGAGGCCGGCAGTGCACAAGCTTCCCCTCTGGAACCAGGAAGCGATGCTCAAAGTGAGAACCAGAGCTCCCCAAAGTGAACTACAGCCATTCTCAGTGCCAGCGAGGTCCCAAGCTCCTCGGAGGATGAAAACAGCCAAGTTCATCAGGAAAACCAGCTCCCCACAGTCTCTCTCAGCTCCCAACAGCCTGCCTCTTCTTCTCCAGGTCTGCCTCTTATGCTGCTGGCAACAGTCCTCAGGTGGGCCTCCCACACCCAGCACCACACTTACTCAGTGCAGCTGGGGGTTATGAGTTGACCACCAGTTATCAGTCCACTACACCAGAGTAGAAAAAGATTAGACAAAATTAGCGAAACCCACTGTTGTTTCTTTAAATAGATCCATATTTGACAAACCAAGTTGGGTGTGGTGGTATAAGCCTGCAATCCCAGCACTTTGGGAGGCTGAGGCAGGAGAATATTAAATTTGAGCCCAAAGTGGACAACTTAGTGACTTAGCAAGACCCTGTCTCAAATTATAAAAATTTAAAAGGGGTTGAGAATGTAGCTCACTGCAAAAGCCTTATTTCAATGCGCAGTACTGTGGAAGGAAGAAAGGAAGGAAGGAAGGAAGGAAGGAAGGAAGGAAGGAAGGAAGGAAGGAAGAAAATATGAAGAAAATTTTATAAATCTCTAGCTAGGTTGACTCTAAAAAAAGTGAAGAGTCAACTAAAATCAGAAATGACAAGGGGATATCACAGCTAACTTTATAGAAACAAAATGGAATACAATTCACAACTGTATCTTATTAATTGGAAAACCAAGATGAAATGGAAATATTCCAGAACATTCTGGAACACAGCTAATATTGAATTATAAATAAATAGAATATCTGAAAAATATGTAAGTAACAAGATATAAATGGCAATCAAAATTCCTTCAAACAAGAAAATCCCAAGATTACATGGCTTCACTGGTGAATACTACCAAAAGTTTAAATAAGAATTAACATGAATCTTCATCCTCAAAAGTTTTGAAAAATAGGACACAAATCTAAATTCGTTTTATGAGAAAAATATTACCTCGACAACAAACATTATATGAAAGTTATAGAGAAATATCTCTGACAAATATTGATGATAATGTTCTCAAGAAAATACTAGCAAATTAATTTCAACTGCATGTTCAACTCCTGCGCACTATGGCCAGCTGCCACTTATCCCTATAATGCAATGTTGATTCACCATAAAAGCTACAGTAATGTTCCTTTTTTTAACAAACTCATAAATTCTGAAGATATGGCCTTGATACGACAAAGAAAACCAAATGAAATTCACTTAGGAATTTGAACATAGGTGATAGTGCCTGTGTTAAGGGTCCTAGGGCCTGAAACAGGAAATCAGGTCATGACAGGCTCCAAGGGTAAGAGTATTTTTGCCACTTAATAAAAGCAGCTGGGGACAAAGGGCTCTTAGGTATCTGTTTCCAGACTACCTACCTTTTTACTACCTTTTTCTTTCTTTTCTTTCTTTCTTTCTTTCTTTCTTCCTTTCTTTCTTTCTTTCTTTCTTTCTTTCTTTCTTCCTTCCTTCCTTCCTTCCTTCCTTCCTTCCTTCCTTCCTTCCTTCCTTCCTTTCTTTCTTCCTTTCTTCCTTTCTTCCTTTCTTCCTCTCTTCCTTTCTTTCTCTCTCTCTTTCTCTCTCTTTCTCTTTCTCTTTCTCTTTCTCTCTTTCCTTCTCTCTCTCTCTCTCTCTCTCTCTCTTTTTCAAATAGTGTCCTTGTTTTCCCTATTAAATTAGTCCAGTTAATCTTTTATTGGGGCTGAGGTTACAATCATAGTCAGTTGCTTGGACAGCAGAGCCGTTGAGCTGCAGCGTACACATTCCTGGATGAAACAGTATCATACTCAATGATCAAAAACTAAACACAAAAGGAACAGAACTCAATATACATGTACCAATATCCCATGATGAATGTATTCATTAGGTATCACAAATGTACATTGATAAAAATTTTTCAAAAATGTACAAATAAGATTAGAGACAAATGAGAATGTGCACTTTTTCTACATGCATTTCACATAGTCATGGGTATCCTGGAACCTGTGCTGTCATCATGCATGCTTAAAGTTGGGTCTCCAGGTCCATTCTTGGTTTTTAGATTATTGGACTGGATAATTATCAAAAGGCCTGTCTTCGAATTTTCAGATCCTGTTTTCCTAATGCTCAGTTCTTTTGTATAAGATATCTAGACAATCTTTAACTTCAATTTTTGTATTCTTTTCTCCAACATTTGAATTTGATTTTCGTTTGAATAATTGTTATTGAATAACAATTATTGTTATTTAATAGCATTTTCTGCTTGAAAAGATATCATTTCTCAGGTTTTTAAGGGCTTTTTATATATGATTTCCTTTAGTTCATTAAGCTCATTTAAGGAAGCTGTTTTATTGCTGTGATTTTGTTTTTGTTTCTTTCAGTACCCAGAATACAACCCAGGGGCCCATGCATGCTAAGTAAGTTTTCTGAAACTAAGGGACATACCCATCCCTAAGACAGTTGTTTCAAAACATTTTCTATTAAGTCAAATATCTATGTGTCCTATGAGTAGTTCTCATTAATTTTATCTTTTCCTGTGAGAGTTTTATACTTACTTGTTTTTAGACATGCTCCATAATTTTTATTGGCTCATGTTTGCCATACATAATGATCACATTTGTCATAGGGAATTTGTACCTGTGCATAACATTTCTTAATTCATTTTTTCTCTTTTTCCTCACTGCCCTTCAATGATTCTTCCCCTCCTCATTTACAAAATTTTTCTCCATTTTTTCTTCCATTCTTATTTTCATAATACTACTATGCCTTAAATAAAGATAAATGAGATATTTTAGGTAAATGGATGCTCTTCAAAACCAAAATTTTAAGAGAAATAAATCAGACACACAAGGTGAAATATCAGATTGTTTATCCTTTGTGAGAAGCTTAAAGGGTAAATAAGGATCAAAATGGAGGAGAGACATTGGGAAGTAGGAAGAATATGTTCAAATGGGAAGGGAAAGGAGAGAAGACAAGAGGAGGGAAAGGAAGGGAAAAGGGATTTTTAAAGAAAAGAACTGAAGGAAAATATATCCCCTAATTTTTTTTTTTGGTACCAGGAATTGAACTCAGGACCTTGTGCTTACCCAGCAAGCACTTGTACCACTGAGCTATATTCCCTGCCCATATTCCATATTTTTAAAAACTAGACATCTTGGATGTTGTATTATGGCAAATGCCTGCAAATTTTGTGGCTTATTGTTTGTTTTTCAAGTGACCTTTCAAACTGTTCTCTAAGGCCTGCATTCTTTCTCATGTGTCATCATTAAAATTTGTTTTCCAAGCCAGGTGTGGTGGTTGATGCCTGTAATCCCAGCACTTGGGAGAATGAGGCAGGAGGATCGTTGCAAGTTCAAAACCAGCCTGGACTACAAAGTGAACTGAAGAGCAACCTGAACTGCATAGTGAGACCCTGTCTCAAAAAGACAAAAGAAAGCAATTTGTTTTCCATAGCTTAGTGGTCAGTGAGTGGGGTTTTTTTTGCTGTTTACTTGTGTTTATTTTATTTTAGTTTTGCTTTTTTGACACAGGTTCTCACTATGCAGTTCAGGCTGGCCTTGAACTTGCAACCATCCTCCTACCTCAACCTCCTAAGTGCTGGGATTACAGCGATGTGCCAATAAACTAGTGTTTTGACTGTTTCTGCAAATGCTTTGATCCATGAAAAGGAAGAAGAAAATAGAAAAACTACCCACAATCTTTCAGGATTAGCTATGTGTCGGATATTCTTTTAGTGTTCCACCTATTTATTTACAGTTCTACATAAAGCATTAGTTCTGTTTTAGGGGAATTTAAAGATCAGGAAGAGGTGAAAGCTTAAGGATTTTTTATGTCTATTTGCAGCCTTGGGGGTCCATGTGGTCTTCCTGATCTCATAGCATATGAGAAGGTTTTCATAATGGTTTATTCCTCCACATACCATCCACATATCTCCTTTTTCAATCTCTTCCTCTCTAATCTTTCGGGCATGAGTATTACTTATCTTACATGTTCTCCCTTGCTCCAGGCCTCTGTATTCAATACAATTGCCTTTAAAGGCCTGCTTTACCTCTGGTGAAGCAAAGCAAGTCACTTAAGTCAGTTCTTGAGGGAGCTCCAGGACAGTCCAAATACCAGTCCTCAACTCTTTGAGAATAATGTTCACAATATTTCCATTGACAATAGCAAGTTGTACATGTAATATAGGCTGCTAAGTTTAGAGCTTCTGCTTCTATAGCATGTGAGTGTGGTAGGAAAGTGATTAATTCAGATAAAATGAAATAAAAATATTGAAAAGATATCTGCACTCCCTATTTGATGCAGCACTATTAACAATAGCCAAGAACAGGAATTAATCTAAATGTGTACCTACTGAGGAATGGAAAAAGAAAACATGACATTTCTATACACATCTGTATATTTAGATATCTATTTATATAGTGATATGTACGCATTACTGAAATATGACTCATGCATAATAAATGATAAGATCTTATTTGCAACAACATTTGCTACAACATGTAAGAAATGAGAACTTACAAGGTCAAGAATATAAGGTAGGCATAGAGAGATAAATGCTACATAATTTTATTCATACGTAGCATTTGAAATAGTCAACCTCAGAAATTAAATTAGTGGCTATGAAAGTTTTGGTAAAATAGGGAGAAAGGAGTAATGAGAAAAAATTGTCAGTGTGTATGAGAAATAAATTGTAGTGTTTGTTGCACAGTGGGGTAACTATAGATAGAGATTCAGTTCTGCATATTTACAAACAGTTAGAAAAAAAGATTTATTTTCACTAAAAGTAAATAATAAATGTCTTGGAAGATAAATACACTTACTAGTATTTCAACATGATGCAGTGTATATGTATATTAAGGCAGTACGTGGTATCACACACACACACACACACACACACATACGTATATAATGTTTCAATATAAAAAAAAACTAAGCAAAGTACTTTAGAGCTGTCAAGGTGCAGTAAAGTTACCTCATCAAGATTTCCCCTAGTTATTTTTAATTTTTGACTTGATTCCAGAGTTTGAAAACAGTAGACAGCAATAGTTTTTGGTCATTAAGAATGTTTGAGGGGAATGGCAGAAATATAGAATCCTACTTCACTTTGCGGTGGATGGTTCTCTACCATTTTTGGTAACATTACACTTTTCTCACTACTAAAGTTTTTTTTTACTTTATACACAATTATAGCTTAACTGATTGATTTATTTCTTACAGCATTTTAAAAATGTCATTCTGCTCTATTTATTTTTTATATTTTTTAATTTTTTGTGTGTTTTTGAGACAGGGTCTCACTATGCAGGTCAGGATGGCCTTGAGGTCACTGTGTAGCCCAGGCTGGTCTCAAACTCCCAACTATCCTCCCTCATTCTTCTGTATCTATGCATTCATAAATTTATTCAGAAGTCAGAAGAATTTCAAAATTTGTGACTGTATATAATATACTCTCAAGATTTTCTCCTTATATTTCTATAACATTAGAATGTTAATGAGGAGATTAAAATGGCAGAGTAAGATTAGCAGCAAAATACAGCCCCTCTGGGGCCTAGAATTGGGACCCCTAGAAAACAAGAACTTAGTGAAGAAAAAAGTAGATCTAGGGGAATCAAAAAAGATCCTACAGAAAAGCTAAAACTACAGAGAAACTCATTGCAATCAGAGAACAGAATGAAGCAGTGTGGTACATTAACCCGAGCTCTCAGGGAAGGGGCCTGTCTCTGCTAACACAAAGTAAGCCCGGAGAAGATTGGCAGCTCCAACAAGAAACAATGGACTAACCTTAGTTCCAGCAATAGCTCCAAGAAAAGCCTAATGTTATTGTAAACTGCAAAAATGATGTATAGTTTTACTTTGAAAGTAACTTCTGCGTGGCAGGCTAGAGTTGGAGAAAAATCCAGGGCAGTACCTCCCACACTGTATTTGAGCATGATTAACCAGGAGACATTATGGGAAGAGATTATTTAAGACCTCGTTATAGAACAACTCCCCTTTAAGGTTGCTGCTGTCACCCTTCCACAGTGACTGAATTAGAGATGACAAGAGACAGTTGTTGCGAGGATGTAGGCAATATTTACATCCTCTGAGAAGTTTAAGCTCAGGCTGGGAAGGACACTGGAGTGTCACCCACCATGGTGAAATGCCCAGCCAATGGTATATGACTTTTAGGGGGAGATGGATCTGAAAGTGCTGGCAATAAGAACAACAGACTGCTTGACAGCTCCACCACCGCACAGAGCACTACTGCCTGTAGGCAGCACAGAGTCAACACGATTAAGGCTAAACATCATCTGGGATGGTTGCCACAGCACAAAATGCATGGACAGAGGGGCCTGTGCAAGGGGGGATGGGTGGGTAGTTCACAAACTCACAGACTGTAAAGCTAGGCAGAGAAAGCAGTGATGGGGGCTTTATTGAGGAACATGAAAACTGGCAGTAGCTTAGGGAATATAACATGAGTGCAGACACTGTCCACTGACCATGCTCAGTAGGAAAGGTGGGGCAAGATTCAGTATTCACATACAGATATGTAAGTGTGGAACTTAGTGGTGCCTCACTATCCCTGCCTGGTTTCTGGTGGATTCCAGTGCTGTAGACGCTGCAAAGAAATCACTTATTCAAAAGCACAGAGGTGGTTTTCTGGATTGATTTTCTTCTTTCTTCAGTACTTTTTGGGGGATTTGGAATGTTTTTCTTGTATGTTTTCTTTCTTTTCCACTCTATTTCTTTTGTTGACTGTTCTTTTCTCTTCCTTTAACTTAATCTGATTAATTTTCTTTTAATCAATATCATCCCTTTTCTCACATTTTGCTCCTTCTTACCTTATTTTGCATTACTTTTTCCCACATTATTTCTTGCATTTTCCCCTTCCTCAGCCACTTCATTTTTATTAGTATTATTATTAAGCTTTATTAATTATTAGATATTTAGTGGATTCTATGCTATTAATATTGAATTCATTTCTAATGTTAAGATGATGCACTTGTGGGGCTGGGGACTTAGCTCAGCGGCAAAAGCACCTGCCTGGCAAGTGCAAGGTCGTGAGTTCGGTTCCCGGTACCGGAGGAAAACCAAAAAAAAAAAAAAAAAAAAAAAGATGCACTTGTTGTGTTTACTAGATATTATATATCAGTATTTGATTTTATATCAGTATTATTAGAAACATAAAAATAATAGCAACAAAATGCCTCCTAAAACTTCCAACCACCCCAAATCTGACCAATAGCGCAACCATGTGGAGGAAATCAAAGGCAAAGTAGCTGAATTATGCAAAGAGGAGATACAAAATGATCAAAGAGAAGCCAAAAAATGACATCAAGAAAGAGTTTTCTGAGCTTAAAGATGATATACCTAAAGAAATAATGAATTTAATAAATAAAACCTCCTGTGAATTTAGAGACGCTATTAATAAAATGCTACCTGAGTGAAAGAAAATAATACCAAAAAATTTCCAGTTTGTTAAAGAATTAGAGTTCATACAAAGGTACCAAAAAAATTCCAGTAGATAGAAAAATATTTAAAATAATGGGTAGCACAAGTGACCAATGTGAGGAGTATTGGATCTAGAAAATAGGACTGATTCAGGTGACCATATACTTAAAAGTAACCAGAGGTAATAGAAAATGGATCCAAGAGCTAACAGGTGATACAAAGAAGACTAATATCAGATTAACTGTAATTAGTGAAGAATAAAATGATGGCACACATAACAATAAAGTCTTGTTTACAGAAATAATAGAAAATTTTCCGAGTGTGGGGCAGGAATTTATTATACAGGTAAAGAAGGCAAATAGTACTCCACATAACCACCATCAGAAAAGAATTTCTTCATGACATATGACAGAAAATATTCCAGAAGTCCAATGCACTGAAAGAATTTTAAGAGCTGTTAGACAAAAACAACAAATCACATACAATGCTAAACACATTAGAATTTCCACAAACTTCTCTACATAAAGTTTAAAAGGCAGAAGAACTTGGAATGAACTGTTTCAAGCCCCAAAAGAAAGGAACATCTAATCTAAACTAATATATTTTGCAACACTACCTTTCGAAACTGATGGAGAAATAAAGTTTTTTTCATAACAAAGGACACCATTAAGAAATTCATTGCTAACAACTCAGCACTCCAAAACTTTTTCAAATAAATCTTACAGTCAATGAAGCCAACAATGCCAAAAAGTCTAGTAGAGTGAACACATTATGTATGGAAAGCAGTTAAGCAGCAGAAGAAAAACAATCAACAATTAGAACATAAGGCAATAATGATAATGCCTTTCAGTAATAACTCTCAATCTGAATGATCTCAATTCCCCAATCAAAAGAAAAAGATTGGTAGATTATATCCTCAAAGAAAAATACTCACAAAATATGTGGTATGGAAGAAACACATTTACTCCAAAAACAAATTCATAGACAAAATATCAAAAGATAGCGAATGATATTCCATGCAATGGGAGCCTGAAAACATGAAGCAATAGCAATACTACTTTCAGAAAAGGGGGCTTTGAGAGAAAACTAATAAGGTGAGGTGAAAAAGGTCACTATATATTAGTCCAAAAACAATTCAACAGGAAGAGATCACAATTATAAATCCAGGGGCTGGGGATTTAGCTCAGCGGCAAAAGCGCCTGCCTGGCAAGCGCAAGGTCGTGAGTTCGGTTCCCGGTACCGGAGAAAAACCAAAAAAAAAAAAAAAAAACAAAACAAACAAACAATTATAAATCCATATATACTGAACACTGGCTCACCAAAATTCACAAAACAAACACTAATCGGCATAAAATACCGTTTAAACATGAACACAACTGCGTGGCAGACACTAATACTCCACAATTACAAAAAGGTTAACCAGGCAAAAAAAACCCCAACAAATATCAGAGTTGAAGTACATCTTTAAACAAATGGATTTAATAGATATCTGTAGAGTTCTATGCCCTACAACAAATATTCTTCTTAGCAGAATACAGAACTTTCTCTAAAATAGATCACATACTGACTATAAATCACATTTAAATAAGTACAATAATCAAAATTATCATACACATATTATTAGATCATGGTACAATGAAACTAGAAATCAATGGCAAAAGAATCCAAAGAAATTATGCAAAAACATGGCAATTAAATAATACATTCTTCAATAATAAATGGATCACAAAGAAATCAAAGAAGAAATTAGTTCCTAGAATCAAATGATAATTCCAGTACAACATAGCAGAACATATAAACCCAAATAAGAAGAAATACAAGTTGCCAATTAAATACGGGAAAAAATGTTCACCATCTCTGAATTTTAGAAAAATACAATCTAAAGCAACACTGAGATTCCATCTTTCTGCAGAAAACCAGGTACTATAAAAATGGAATAATAATAATATTGCTGATGCTGTAGGAGAAAAAGAAGTGCTTCTACATTTTTTTTTTTGGAAATGCACAGCTACTATGCACATCAGTATGGAGATTCCTCAAGAAACTGAAAATGAGCATTCCATTCAACCCAGCTGTTCTTCTGTTTCTTCCAGAATGTGTTAACTACATCACATTGCAGTGATATACGCATGCCCATGCTTATAGCAGCACAACTCATAATAGTTAAATCTTGGTAACAGTGTATATATCCATCATGAGATGAATGGATAAAGAAAATGTGGTATTGTACACAATAGAATTCTACTCTTCTATAAAGAAGCATAAATGTGAATCATTTATAGGAAAATGTATGTACTTTTAAACAATAATATGAAGTGAAATAAATTAGACACAGAAGTTTAAATGTTTCATGCCTTGTCTTATATGAGAAACACAAATCATAAATAATTTAAAGAGCTACATGAAATACAGATGCTAGGAAAAGGGGAGATAGATATTTTATCAATTTAAAGTGGACCAAAAAATGTAAGGAGGCTAGGCCTGGAGGCACATGTCTTCAATTCCAGGCCTCAGAGGTTGAGGTAGGAGGATCACTGTGAGTTCCAGACAAGTCTGAACTATATAGTGAGACCCTGTCTCAAAAGACAAACCAAAAGGAGAGAGACAGAGAGAGAGAGAGAGAGAGAGACAGAGAGAGAGACACAGAGAGAGAGAGAAGTGTAAGGTGTAAGATGTAAGATGCAAGCTGTAAGAAGTAGACAGACAGGGGAAAGGAAGGGGAAGTAAAAAGAAGTAAGATATATTATGCACAATACCAGCTCCTCAATATGTATGCAATCATTATGAAATGAAAAAATATATTAGAAACATTTAAAAGTATAAAGGGTTCAATATATTTTATTTTTATTAGTACTGTATATAGTTTTCTTCATTTTGTAACTTTTAGTCCTTTTAAAATTTTCAAGAATATCTTGATCACTAATATTCTAGTAATTTATTTGTTACCTCTTAATGAATGTGATGAAAGTGTAACTTGTACATAGCATATTCTTCAATATTGCTATGTCGATTTCTCAAGTTTTTTCAATTTGTATTTTATTTTAAAGAGAATAAAAAAACTAATACAGAATTTCAAACAAAATAATAGGAGATTAACAATGGTTAATACATGGCATGTTGTTATCTTCAAGAAGGTGCTCAGATTACAAGATATAGGCATGAAAAACTGATCAAACAATGTAAGCACAAATCTTTTTTGATTGAACTAATAGAAATTAGTAGTATAATTATCTTAGCTATCTTGTATATATATATATATATATATTTTTTTTTTTTTTCTTTTCCCTTCCTTCTTTTCTCCACCCCATCACAGTTGTTCTTTCCGTTTGAGCAATTTCTCTCTATTTCACAATATGTATGGTACATTTTTAATCTTCTTTACTATTTGAGGTTCTAGTGAGACAATATGAAGTTTACACATGCAAGTTGGTTTATTTCACTTATGAGTATGGCCTCAATGGCATTTATTTACCTGCAAAACCCTTGAGTTTATGCTTCTTTAGACCTGGGTAGTACTCCATTGTAAAAGAATTCCACATCTTTTTTATCAATTCATTGGCTAATGAGCATTTGGGTTATTTCCAAGATTTAGTTATTATAAATTGTGCTGCTATAAACACAGGTGCACACATATCACTGTGGTATGTTTTTAATCCTTCTGGGTAAATACCCAGAAGAGGAACAGATGGATCAAATGAAACCTCTAATCCTAATTTTTAATGTATTTCCACACTGATTTCCACAGTAGTTGTGCCAGTCTGCAACCCCAGCAGTGGAGAAGGGTTCCTTTTCTGTTTCCCAGGATACAGAACTCAGTGCTGTGGTTGGTTCTCTTCTATTCCATCAGCCAATAGTGTGCCGTGTACAGTCTCACGTTGGCAAACTTGTGCAAATGGTAGTGGTGTACTTCACTTCCATTACGTACAGTACAATATTCATCTGCTGATGAAATATATACTATACTTTATTTCAATTTAATATGTTTTATATGTTTGAATTAACATTTTTATATTGTTTTAAATTTTTTAGGCAAAATTAATTAAAGTAATAAATATTATATGAGTACCTATATATCGCAAAATCTTGTGATATAGCAAAAACTCCTAGATACAGAATTAGATGCATTTTAAAAAAACCTGTGATACAGTGAAGCTGCAATAAGTGAACTATGATACAGCGAGGGACGACTTTAGTTATATAACAGAACCGATAGTAAGTTAGGAGTTTGTATGCAAGGTGTCTCCTCTTGGTAGACTCATTTTACTTTGTGGGTGGGGAATTTAGGGAGTATAGTGTGTAAAACAAAGATAACTGGAAATGAAGTAGAAGTAAGGCTAGAAGACAAAGGATGATCTCACAACATTTGGGAAACAAGAGAAGTAGGTAGAAAAGAAAGAATGAAAGAGTAAGCAAGCTATTATCTGATCTTGGTCTCTGTGGTTGGTGGGTGGAATTAGCTTTCTGTGGCTGGAGTTCTCCCCCACCATTTAGAAAAGAGAGAAAAATAGAAAAAAATTAAAAAGAAAAAATAAAGAATGGGAAAAGAAAGAGAAAAACAAAGAAAATGTTTCTTAAAAATGGGGCGGCCACACCCACTGCTTCTATTCCATGTGCCTTTGTCCCTCAGCACAACACTGGTTCACTTAACTTGCCATGTGTTGGCTGGTATTTCAGACTTTCCCATCCTGCTCCTCTTGCCTGTCCATCATGTGCATCCTACTCAGGGTCCTACTGTATATCTGCATTCCCCGTGGTGCCTGATCCCACTGACAGAGGAGGAGAGCCCTTTCACCTGGGTTCCCAGTTTCTGAATCTTGGATTCAACTTTTTTAATTTGTAAAATATTATTTTCGCTTTTTCTGCTGGTCATCTTCTTTGCATATTTCTATTTTCAGTTTCACTGATTGCTGCATTTAATTCTTAGTGTTATGCTCAGCTAATCGTGTAATTGTTTCATTTTAAATATATTATTCCTTAGTTAAAGAATTTCAGTATAATTCTTTCTATATTTTAGAGCTCATTTGTGAGCTTTCTTAACATTTCAGTAATTTATATCACATATTATATCATTGAATATTGTTATAATAGCTACTTCAAATTTCTATCTGATATTTTCAATATCTAGTTGATTAAGGGGTTTGGTATTGTGTTTTTTTCCTTCTGATTGGTTAAAACTTTCTTCACTGAAAGCTGAATACATACAATTTTAAACTGTGTATAGTGGGAGTAGATATTATTAATGTTTGTTTCATTGATTTTGGATTGTGATGTATTCCTCAAAGTGCTAACATTTTGTTTTCTTTTCCAATATGTTTACAATTAAAAAATAAATTTAATTGTAGAGTAAGTCTATAACTAAACTAAATCTAATTATAGATATATTCTTCTGCAAAGTGTTATATATTTTTTTTTAAAGTGTAACTCTACAATTAAAAATGAAATTTTGATTTGGCAGGTGCTATTCTTTAAGTACCTGCTAAATCTAAATATAGTACTTCTATCCTCAAGTGGCTTGCATTGACTTTAATTTGTAAAGTATGAAATACTAATTAGATAGTTAAATCGAGATTATGAGAATAATTTTAATATTTTTCTTTTTTATCTTTTTCATTTTTTAGTGGCTATCCATACTGTTTCTTGTGCACAGAATGATTTAATCTATAGCTTTACTAGAAGTAATAAAAATAAATGAAAATGTTTACCCAGTCATTTTTATGTCTCTATTCAGGTTTTCTTCTTACTATATACAGGGTTGTTCAGGCTTGCTTTTTATACAAAAATGAATTGTTTTAATGGAACTGTTCAAATTAAATTTTTGTTTTTAATTTTTAAATCATACTATTTCAATATAGATAATATTAAGTTGTACTTCAAGGTCATAAATTGATATGTGTAGGCAATTTTGGGTACCCCAATGATATACAGGTGTTAAACACATAGTAACATGTTTATTTATTGTTATATACTCTAAAAATACACTTTTGTGATGTACGTATATCACAATGTATCAAAAACCTAATTAAAATATTCTTAACTGTCATACTGAAATATGAGAAAAATGGAATTTGAATCTGCACTTATGTTAATAAAAGGACCCAAAAGAAACTAGAGATTTGCATTTAATACATTAGCTTTCTAAATATCCCAACTCTGATTCATATGCTTTAAAAGTCATTCCTGATATTTTTCTATGTACTGTTATACTCTCTTAAAATTTGTTATGGTTTTGTGATATGAATTCATACCACTGGAATTATTGAATGGTTAGAGAAAATGGAATGCAGCAGGAAAGGCTCAGAGGCAAAAATATAGAATGTTGAATTTTTCCAACTGATTGGGACACAGAGATGTTGAATAATTGTGGGGGTGGATGCTTCATAGATACACGTTAATAACATTTTGTATATTTTCCTGGGTGGTAGGCACTCATGGGATATTATTGCGTCTGATGCAATATAACATAGTATTTTGGAAAATTAGGGTAACATCCTAGATTTAGAGAGAAATTATTCCTGTTTTACAGAATCAGTTTGATAGAATATTTGCAGTAGTATAATTTTGAAGTCATGAAATCATAAACATTAGTAAGAAGAGTGGATGTAGTAGCATAAGCCCAAAAGCAAAAACGTGAAGATAATTAGCTGGATGTACATATCAGGACTGTCAATAAGTATTACTCCAGTTAACCTTTCAAAATGACTAGACTATTTCATTTTGCTTTCACAGAAGTTATGTATATCATAATTGGATCGAAGATACAAATGTGAGTACAGTATTTCCATAGTTTCTCAGAAGTCAACCAGTTTGGAGGTCAATGTAAATCATACGGAATTAGATTATATCGAGCCTGAAGAAATGTAGGTTAAAGAGTGATGGGCTTTTTTTCCTACAAACAAATTAGTCACGTCTTTTTACAGGTGAGAATTCACATACTAAGTCATCTTAGATATCAGTGATCACTACACAGATTGGTAATGTGAATGCATACTCAACACAATGAAAAGAAATGAAATCTAAGAATTCAGAGAAAGATAAAGAACATTTTGAAGTTTCCACATGGGAGAAACATGATTGATAAAAGAAAAAACATTCCTAAGTAGTGGTGAAGAGATAGTTAGAACACACAAAATTTTAAGGATTAACCTGTGTTTGTAACTTCCTCAACACTTCATTAAATTATGAAAAATGAATGGGAGGGGTAACATTAACCCACAATTGAGAATTTGAATGACATCTATTAAGAAAGCACAAATAGATGAGAACTTCAATGGTGATTTGAAAATAACAGACCATACATAGGCTCTAAGATGCTCAGCAAGATTAGTGTCAGATATATTTTCTATTTATTTATTTTTGACAGGGTCTCACTATGCAGTGCAGGCTGGCCTTGAACTCACTTATGTAGCCAAGGCTGGTCTCAAATTCATGAGGCTCCTCCTGCCTCAAACTCCTGAGTGCTGAGATTACAAGTATGTGCTACCACTTCTGGACCAGATTTTTTTTTGTTTACATTGCCTTAAATTTCTCAGGATCATTAAAAGAGACAAGGTAAGTAATTACTTATTCAAAAGATTGCATTGTCTGTTTAACACAAAATGTTGGTAGTTGAATAGTAAGTAATTATTGATATCTAAGACAAGAGGATATAAAAGAGCCTTTTAAAAGAAACTCTGATTAATTATGATGAAATATAGAGCTTTAAAATCATCTACAATTTTCCATTAGTGTACTGCTCATTTTGTTTGAGTCTCAAGTGGTGCATTTTAAGAAAAGACCAAGATGAACCAGGAAGATCTGTGGGAGTCTGCACACAATGAACACAGTGTGGTTAATGGGAGAAGCAGGAAGACACAGGAGAATGAAGAAATTTAAGTGAGAATGCGAGAACTAAAAGTTACTCGATGAGCAGACTGATACATATTATGGATGGTATATAGAATCAGAAGAAAGAAAGTACACAGGACAATGAATTCAAATACTAATAGCAAGAAGAATTGAAATTGTTTAGATGGCATTCACTTGATACAATGTTGGTGCTCTATTTGACTCCAACTTTCATTATCACTGTATGTCTGTGTTACTTTTCTTATTGCTGAGATAAAATATCTAATACTTAAAGTTAAAGGAGGAAAGGTTTATTTTGGTTCATAGTTCATAGATATTTTAGTCCATATTCAGCTGGCTGCAGGCCTGGGTGGGATGACAGAGGGGCATCATACACTAGAAACATTTTATGGCTAACAGAAGGCAACAAAGCAGTGAAGTAGTAAGTAGCAAGCAACAAGTGACAAACAGTGACTCTTTGCCCCTTCTATCTTATTCAAGGTGTGGAAGAACTGACACCTAGGGTGGGGGAGGCTTACATCTAGTGTCCCACCTTGAATCAACCCCAGCATCACATCCTTAATTCCAGAAGCACACATCCTAGATCCAGGGACCTCCAAAAACCCCACCTATGATTGCATGAGGCTTTGGAGGGACATCTACATGAAAGCCCTAATGCTGTAACAGAACAAAATGTAATGGAAGAGTCTACCAGCTCACTCCTCAGTTTCTAGTGTACCTGACCTTAAAGGTCATGTTAATAGCTGAGAGATTTTTCTGAAATCTTCCCACTACTTTTAAAACTTTTACTTCATAAAGTTGGTAAATTTTTGAACTATAATAAGCTTATTTCAAATATTTAATGAAGTAACATATTTTGTCATTTTTGCATAGAATTCATGAGATATAAATGATTTAAATGAATTTCAGATTTAATTTTAATCTGTGATGCGTCAGTGCTAAATAAATGATGATTCTAGGCTAAAACTTAACTATTCTTTTTGAAAAGGGCATAAGTCATCCAATATTGTCATGATTATTTTTCACAAAAGATAATGATTTTTAATTATTCTGTTGTATATAAAGGAGTAAGGTCTGTTACTTATGCAAATGAACATAAGAAGGGCTATGATCCACAGAACATTGTTAGATTATGAATGTTTATAACAACCTTGCAAAAATCACCTGGGGCAGTTGTTTCAAAATGCATAAGTGGAAAAAAAGACAAAAAGATAAAATGCATAGGTGAAAAATTGAATAATTAAATTTTGTATGGTTTTCCCTTGTATAACCTTTTATATCATTCTTTCCTGCAAATAAGAGACCATACACTTCAGAACGTATTTACAGTAACCAAATATATGCTTTTAAAATATTTGCATGGAAAATTTTAAAAGGGATTGAGTGAAGTAAGAACAAATTACAAAGAGAGTGCAGATCAGGATAAATGTTACCTGCCTCATAAAGGCTGTATTAGACTTTATTCTTTTGAAAAATGATTTAAAGAACTCATCATAATAACTCTGTACAGAGTTGTTCCTTACAGTTGGATTAAAAATTCAACTATGCTTTGAAAAAATTGAACTAGTCAAACAAAGGCTAATTCCTTTTTTTGATAATACTATTGAAAGATTTGTACATGAGCACTTTTAACATGGTTGTAGATCAACAGTTATCAATGCAAGAACATTAGCATTGTTTCCTACAAAGAAGAGTGAGATACAGAATTTTAGTGCATATAGTTAATTTGAAAAGTAATTGTGTTAGCTGTGCAACATTATAATAAAATACCTGAGATAATTAATCTATAGTAAGAAAAAGGTTTATTTTTGTTAACTATTTTAGAAGTTCCAATCCATGATCAGGCAGACTACCTATTTTCTAGGCCTTCTGTGAGAGTGGAGGATGTCAATTATGGGGAGTACATGATGGTGTAAATTGCTCACCTCATGACCAGGAAAGAAAAAGAGATAAAGAGGTCAAGGAATCAGAATCTTCTTACAGGGCACATTCTCAATGGCCTGAATATCTCCCACCTCTCAAAACTTTCACCAACTTCCAATAGCACCACATTGGCAATCAAGTATGTAACACATTGTCCTTTTGTTTTAGGTGTTACTAAGATTATTTTATTTCTTCTTTTCTTAAAAAATGTTTTAGTACATATTTGCCATACACAATGCTTACATTCTTCATGAGGAATTTGTACCTGTACATAGTATATCATAATTCTTCTTTATTTTTTCCCATTACTCTCCTCTCCTTTCAACCTTTCTTCCCCTTCTTATTTATAAAAACTTTACTCCCATTTTTTCCTTCCACTATTTAATTTTTAATCCATTTTCTCTTCTTCCCATCTCTTTCCCCTTCCCTTGTTCCCTTTCACACTTGAACATGTAAGTCTTACTGTAATTTGGGGATAGTCAAGATCTAATTCACAATGGTGAATTCTCTATAATGCAGAATATACCTCATAGTTGTGACACTATGGATGAGGAATCTTGTTATATTTTCATTGTTTCTCATGCTTCATTATTTGAAGGGCACTGTGCATATACTACCTCTTAGATATTACTCATGTAGGCATGTTATAGTCAGGCTTTACAAGGGAAAAGATTTAATACAAGACATACAATTTATAGAATTCTTTTATAATATTCACCCAAAGAGTCAAATGCAAAAGAGTGTGGAAAATCTGTCCACACTAGAGACTGAAAGAATCCAGCTGAGGACCTGGATTCCACAGCAATGTCCTGCATGAAGCCAGCTGAAGTCCTAGAGCTCATGGCAATGTCCTCCATGACTCCATGGCAATGTCCTCCATGAGTCCATGGCAATGTCTCATGCAAGTCTATATCAAGAATCTGCCCGGAAAAGCCCAAAGGTCAGTGGTGGGAGCTAGAAAGTCTGTGCCAGTAGGATGAAGGATCTGTATCAGCAGACTGAAGGATCTTCACTGGAGCCAAGAAGTGATGCTCAAGGTAAGGATCAGACCTCCCCAAAAAAGAACACAGCCATCATCAGTGACAGTGAGGACCCGAGATCCTGTGATGATGAAAACAGCTGAGTTCATGTCAGGAAAATCAATGTGACAAGCTCCTCCAAGAGAATCAACAGCACACCATCTTCCCCTTTAGTTCTCTCTATATGCTGTGGACAGCAATCCTCAGGTAGGCCTTCCACACCCAGCACTATGATGATTCAATCCAGCTAGGTGTTACAAGTTGACCATTAGCTAATATACTACAGGGCACTCATAGTATCTTCTCATAACACAGAATGCTTCCAGGAAGAAATTTATGAAGACTTTAGTATATAAGGGAAACATCTTTGGAGGCTGTATAGCCTGGGAATAGTATCTGTTTTAGTGGTTATTGTGGCATATGTGTGGGAAGGAAAACCTTTAAGAAAATGGTGACATTGAAATATGAGCCTTGATCAAGCACCAATAAAAATCCATGTATATCTGTAGGAACAATATTTGTTTTGAACTCCACCAGGCATGGGACATTTGTATGAAAGGTAGTGGTAGACTATTTGGATCAAAGGAAACTGTAGGCTATAGTAGGTCAGTGAAATAAAAGGAAGGCAGTTTCAATAGAAATAAAAAGAAGTAGAATGATTCCTTCACAGGCTGGATTCCCGGGAATCTAGTCTCATAAATGAAGTTTAACATGGAATATTAGGAACTACTATTAGTATCCACAAATTTTGTCCATGGGAAGGAAGATGAAATAAAATCAGAGAAAGAGAAATATTGAACTATGATGAAGTCCTAGTACAGACCTCAGCCAATCTTATAGGGAATTATGTAAAAGAGATGACCCTTCAGACTTACACTGAATTAGAGCTAATGGATTTGGACTTTATGCCCCTGAATTAGTTACTGGAATTTGAATAGACTTGTAAAGCGGTCTGATCTTGAGAAAGGGAGTGCGGTAGTATGATTTCACAGTTTTTAAAGTTCCAATCCATGAGTCAAACTACCTGTTTTATAGGCCTTGAGATATTATCTGTTAGATACTATCTCTCAGATAGGTGATACCTAGAACATATAAATATATATAATCTCAGAGGTGAGATATTGAGATACTGGGGATTGAACTCAGGGACTAATTCATGCTTGCCAAATTTTCTACCGTATCTACGTCCTCAACACTTTTGTTTATTTTATGTGAAAAAGATAAAACAAAATTCACAAAATTTCATAACAAAATAATAGAAAGAACAACAGTAGTTAATACATTACATGTTGTTATCTTTGAAGTAGCTGCTCAGTGTATCAAATATGGGCATAAAATTTTGTCCAGTCTATATTAGCACAAACCTTCCTTTTTAATGAACAAAGAGACACTAATAGTATAACTGACTTGCATTTTTCCCTTTTGCCTACTGTCCTATTCCCTTTCATCTATCTTACTTCCCTTTTCCTTTTGAAAAGTTTCTTCCCATTTCACAATATCTACTGTACATTTTAGGCCTTATTTACTCTTTCAAATTCTCACACAAGGGATACAATCCAATGTTTATGCATGAGTCTGATTTATTAATTTGAGAAATGTCACACTAAATTGTAGAGGATGGTCTTGACTTTGTTGGTATTTCTGCCTTAGTTTCTTGACTACCTGAATTGAAAGGTGTGTACTGCCATGTCCATCCTAAATAAATTGTATATAATTTTGTATCTATATATGGAAGGGATATCAACAGTTTTGAAATAGTACTCTCAAAATAAAAGTAAAAACCATTCACTTGAATATATGTGCTCCTTAAAACATTAAACAACAAAATATAGTAAGAAGTTTCATAATTTCTATAATTTTGGAGCACTAATACATATAAAAGAAATCTGGGGATATGTGATACTACAGCCATATGATTTGAATATTCCTAGAATGTTTACTTGTGACCTAGTCATAGGTACTCACTATTCTTGAGATTGGTTGCCCACATTCACAGGTGAAGGAAATGACACATTTCTGTTTGATCTTAGTGAAAATAGAAATGTCATTTTCTTCCTGAAATTCTTTAACCTTCCCCCATCCCCTTCCCCAAGCCATTGAACCCCAAGATGTTCCTGTTTACATCTTAGAGTTCAATGGATAGCAGATTGAAAACCCACAGCCCATCTTGCGTCCACTGCATTCTCCAGGAGCCACACCTAGGGGGAGTTTTTTGTTAAGATGTCAATGTAGTGGTCCCATTGCACAATTGACTTCAGTGAAATCCATCCCCTAAGGGCATTTCCTTGATGTAGGGCTAAACGTTGAAGGAATGTAAATGTCATAGCAACAGATTTAGACTTTATTCTACAGATATTCTCAGCCTATTATAGTTGTCTTCTAGCATGAAAGTATGACCCAAACATTCTTTTTTTTTTGTTTGGTTTTTCTCTGGTACTGGGAACCGAACTCACGACCTTGCGCTTGCCAGGCAGGCACTTTTGCTGCTGAGCTAAATCCCCAGCCCTGACCCAAACATTCTTATAGTTTTATTTATTTATTTATTTATTGGTTTTTCTCTGGTACCAGGAATCGAACTCATGACCTTGCACTTGCCAGGCAGGCGCTGTGCCACTGAGCTAAATCCCCAGCCCCTCTTATAGCTTTAGAACTGTTAAGCAGAAGCAAGGATTGGGTAATATGTAGACAGAAACTATGAGTTGAGTTGGGATATGGTTATCATTTTCCTGTATGAAAAAATGAAGGGTGAAATGACAAGCAGCATGATGAATTACCAGGAATCATAGATGTAGCATTTAAGTGATGGAAAGTGAAAGCTCTGCTTGATATTTCTAAGCTCAGAAAATTATGATCGTTGCTGTAATATGCACATCAGCAGGGAAATAAAAGTAAAAATGTGTCTGGGGAGGACAAATTATGTCTTTCACTTAAAATGTTCTCCTTTTGACATAATAGCTGAGGAAATGTCCAATAGGCATTTGTTAATCTTGAACTGAAATTATGTGTGAGAAACTAACCTAGAAATTTAGGGTGGCAGTTATAAGCAAAAGAAGCTGTTTGTATTTGTAAGTCTGGTAAGATATCTAAAGGAAAGCAGGACTAAAAACAAAAAGTTTGAAGAATGTTAAATAGAGGCAAGGCCAAATCCATAAAAGATTGTGAAATACAGGAGAAAAACCTCATGTGCTCCAATATTCCCAGTGTCATCACACTCACACGCTGTTATTTTTGTCATTTTATTTTCATCTTTCATTATAGTAAAAATTCTACATCCATTGTGTTCTACTATATACTGATTAGTTTAGAGTAAGCAGCATGTTGGCCATCTTTTTCTTCAGTTGCTTTTTAATTCACAATCTCTTTTTTATAAAGAATATCTTTTAAGTGTGCTTTTAGAGAAGATGTGCTGTTTTATCTGAAAATAGCTTTATTTTACCCTTATCGGAATATACCTTCACTGGATAAAGAATTTTCAATTATGTATTTATCTTTTGTTATAATTACAGTGCTTTTTCTTTTGCATTGTTGCTATGATTTATTAGTTTTCAGTCTAACTGTTCTTTATTTTTGTACTTTTTATGGTTACTGAAAATATTTTAAATTTCATTTTGATGTGTAAAACATCATGCAATAAATTTTTCTTTTGTTCTTTCTAAGACAGGGTGTTGCTATGCAGTTCAATCTGGCCTTGAGTTCACTTTGTAGCCCAGGCTGGTCTCAAACTCATAAAGATCCTCCTGCGTCAGCCTCCCGAGTGTTGGGGTTATAGGCCAAACCTCCCCCTAAGTTTGGCTCCTGGAGAATGCAGTGGACTCAAGATGGGCCGTGGGTTTCTAATCTGCTATTCATTGAACTCTAAGATGTTCTTGTAAACAGGAACATCTTAGGGTTCAGTGGCTTGGGGAAGGGATTGGGGAAAGGTTAAAGAATTTCAGGAAGAAAATGACATTTCTATTTTCACTAAGATCAGCTACATTCATGTAGTTCAGCATAACTGAATTATAGATAAGATAGTGTCCTAGAAACCTGCAATTCAGTAGTCAGCACACTGAAAATATGCTGTTACGTCATTGGCATAAGAAAGATCCATCCAAACAATTGGCAAACAAGTTTAATTCAGTTTTGATAAATACTCAACCTCAGAAAACTTCTGTTTAATGTCTAAATAAAATGTTTAATGTGAGCACAATAAAATTGTTCTTATGTTGTGCCTACATTAAAAGGAAATAGAAATAAATTTTATAGTCATGATCCTATTATTCTCTGCAATGAATGATAAACTTTTCAGGAAGATATTTGCTGTCAGCTGTCATCTTAAAAATGACAAATTTTCTTCCAAATTCAATTCCTAATATCATTTGTGATAAGATGCACTGCTTACCCAATGAATTTTTAAAAATGCAGTGCCAAACAACAGTATCATCATTTAATTTTGTATTTTCATTTAAATATAAGTTGGATATGTATACCATCCGCTACACTGTAATGACAATTACAAATCTCTTACTTCTCAATTTCCTGTTTAACTGTTATTGTGCTGTGAAAGAACACGTTCAGATGTCAGACAATTCCGTTTTCAATATTTTCTTAAAATATCTCTTGGAGACACTTCAAGATAATGCCAAGGTTATATACATCCAGTGATTTTTAGTATTTTTTCTTAGCAAATGTCCTATAATCTTAATAGTGTCCTTGAAAAATTTTGAACAATTCATTTTAATGGCTTAATTCCATATTTACTAATATAAAGCAAATGTTAAATATAATTTTTTAAAATATCAAGAAATCAATGCTAGGCTCTCTGAGTCGGCCAAGCAGACACCCCCAGCCCTGCGCACCCTGTGCCGAGACAGCGAGCACTCCGGGAGCTGCAGGGACCATGGGTTCAAGTCTGTGGTCAACCCACACTACCACGATTCCCAGCTAAAACGCGTGGAGAGAGCCAGGTACTTCCCATCTAATCCCTGAGGGCAAAACGCACGAACAAGGACCCCGTGGACATTACAGACTGAGTCGCTGCTGCGGCAGAGAGGTCCCTGGGACTTCTCTGGCTGCGGGTGGGGCGAGCAGGCTCTCTGAGCCTGCCGAGCAGACTCCCCCAGCCACACGCACCCTGCACAGAGACAGTGAGCACTCCGGGAGCTGCAGAGACTGTGGGTTCGAGTCTGTGCTTCGCCTTTGCCCAGACCCTCTAGCAAGTCGAAGGCTGGGGAAGTCTGTGACTGCTACCCATCTGGGCTGCATCTTTGTTCCTGTATGAGTCCTGAACTGACGGTAGACATAGATTTAGGTGGTTCACAAACTGCACACCCTGCAGTTTGTGTCTGAATGATGCCTGTACCCTAAACTGCCTGGAGTCATAGGTCCACTGGACCAGGATTGTCGCACCATTGCAAGCTGAGTCAGGTCGTGCACGTGCACTGAACTGCAAGGGGACGCTGGATCAGAAGGTCGGCCATCAACTGACACAAATGCCCAGGTCTGAGAACTGGGATAACTAGATACAAATCAAAAAATGCCGGAAAACCCGAGACTAAGTAGCGCTACACAGAGGTCACCGAAGGGCAAAGTTGAACAACAGGAAAAATAGGAACACTAGTGGTCTTGGTTGTGCAGCTACTGAAGAGGGAAACTGAGCTTTCTGCAACTGACAGCAAACATGTCAAAAAGAAAGACTAAAACACAATCCCAGAACTCCACCCAATCAGAATAAGTCCAGGAGACACCAACATAGGAGAACTTGGTAATGACATGCCTGAAAAAGCTGAAATGATTGCAATGGAGGTAAAGAAACAACTGCATAAGGCCACAGAAGAGATGAGATCAGAAATAATCTCTCAGGCAAAAAGTGAAATGACAAGAATAATGAAGGAAATGCTCAAAAAGTCTGAAGAAGAAATCTATAAGAAAATAGAAGAACAAAGACAAGAGTCAGAAGC
>NW_004955571.1:153753-246817 GCF_000276665.1 Chinchilla lanigera
TCCCCCTGCTGGGTATTTTCCCAGAAGATCTAAAAACATCATATCACAGTGATGTATGTGCACCTATGTACATAGCAGCACAATTTGTAATTGCTAAGATGTGGAAGCAACCCAAATATCCATCCACTGAGGATTGGATAAGAAAATTGTGGTACTTTTATATAATGGGGTATTACTGAGCTGTAAAGAAAGATAAACTCGAGGCTTTTATAGGTAAATGGTCACAACTAGAGACCATACTCATAAGTGAAATAAATCAAGCATACATGTGGAAGAACTGCATTGTTTCACTAGCGTAAAACCTGAAAGAGTTAATTTAATCTAGGAGGTATGATAGACATTATGAATTGATAGGAAAGCACTCAAAGGTAAAGGGCAACTGGGATGTGGGAAAAGATGAGGGAAAGAAGGAGAAAGTGTGTATGTATGTATAGGCAGGATAGTCAACATGGCTGTTCTACTCTCTTGTATTTCTTTGCTGAAAGAAACTGTCAATGAGTCCTTGGTTGATACGCATTGCATGTCTATATCTGTTTTCATGAGAAACCACTTTGAAGATATCAATATGTAATACAACAAGCATTGTTAATTCCCTACCACTTTGTTTGTAACTCCGTACTGTCTTAACTGTTCCTTTGCTATTTTGTAAAATGTTGTCTGTCTGTTAATATTTTCCTCCTTTTAATTTTAAAATAAAAAAAGAAATCAATGCTTTCTCCAGCCTATTGAGGTAAAATTGATGAAAATTATATTTAAAGAGTACAATATATTTTAATACATTTACAGAGTCTAAAGTGATTACCATAATCAAGCATATTCGCATAGCCATTACTTCATAGTTACTTTTTTTGATCATAAAAATACTTCTGTTTTTGAAAAGAACTCTTTGAGATTTCTGGTTCTTCCTGAATGAAAGTCTAAGCGAAAATAACTGTAGCAACTGAAAATCCTCTTCATAAAATCTAATTTTCATTTTTTTAATGTGTTGAAGAAGCATGCTATAATTGTTTTATAATATAGTTATTAAAGATCAAATGTCTTCTAACAAAAAACACAGTAAACATACTAAATTCTTTATTTTTTCTCTCTTTTTGAGACAGGGTCTCTCTAGGCAGGTCTGGCTGGCCTTGAGCTCACTTTGTAGCCCAGGCTGGTCTTGAATTCCCAAGGATCCTCCTACTTCAGGCTCTCAAATGTTGGGATTACAGGTGTGCACCACTGCACCTGGTGATACTAAATTCTTGATAAATATTTTATGGCTCTATAAAGTTGGACAAAGAACTTCACCTCTCAATTATAGTATGTAATTTTCTAATGGGTGACCTTGGATAACTTCTTCAATCTCACTGAATGTTGTTTCTCTCTCTTTTGTGTAGGGGGTTTTGTATGGCAAATTGAACTCAGGACCTCGCTGCTGAGCTATATGCCCAGCACTGAATATTAAGTTTCTTACTTGTAAATTATAGGTAATATTTAAAATTTTAGGTTGTATACAGTCAGTAAATTAGAATATATGTAGTGGTCTCATGTGGTAGATGTTTCATTCATGTTTATCATTCTTATTTAACTCTCATCTCTATCCCATTTCTTATAATTTTTGGAAAAACTGAATCTGTTCCAATTAGAATATTTGTAGGGGTATCCTATGCATTCACATATTGTGTCAACAGACATTTACCTTTTAATCTTTGTGATTAATTGAAATTTACCTTTTAATCTTTAAAGAAAGTAGATGTATTGGTCAGTTTTTGCATTACTAGGACAAAATACCTGACAGCTGAGATGAAAAGGAATAGAGTTCTAATTTAGCTATAGTTTGAAAGGTTTCATTCCATGGCTGACTGATTCCAAGCCTTACTCTGCAAAAGCACATGGAGGAGGAAAGTTGCTCAAATCATGGTGTATGGGAAGTAGTGTGTCTGAGAAGAAGGGGCCAGGGACAAGATATAGTCTCGAAGCTCATTGCTTCATGGATCACCCAGACAAATAAGAAGTATGCTTTACTGATCTCTTAGGCATCCCTCAAGCCAATCAAGTTGACAATCAAGACTATACATCACAGTGGTTCTCAGAGAAAATTGCCTTGGAAGTTAATTTGGAAAAGGCATGATATAAATAAGTAATCTGTCACTTACTTCTGAGTGCTTGTGAGCACTTGAGCACTAGACCTTTACTTTAAGTCCTCTGAGTCTCAAATCAAGATATATACTAATTCTATATAAAATACAATTTATGTAATTAGAAGAGATAAATCCATTAGTAATAATGGATCAATAAGGCATGTCTCAAATTGCGTTTTCTGCCATTACAGGATATGATTTGTCCTTCGACTGTCAGGTCACCATTGGCCCTAGACCACCACAGGGAAACACAAGGGTCTAGCTAATATTGGAAGTAAGAAACAATGCATTTCAAAAATAAAATGAATTGTAAATTATTACAACTGTAATCCGTAGTGTAATGCTAGGAGTGCAATATAATACAAGAACACTACCAAGGAAGATTTATGAATGAAGAAAAACATAAGTTTCTCAAAGGCATGTACTCTCAAGTTGAAGAAAAGTCACTTCTGCAGCTCCAGTGTTTACCATGAGGTCTATGTTAAATTGCCATAGCACACATGTCATTCTTAGTTGTGTATGAGAGACACGATTCTCCCTGGGAGTTCAAGGCAGGTGGTAGGTGCTCTAGCGAGTATAACTTCAAGCAGTTTTATGAAGAAAAGTCTAGCATCTAATGAGTTCACCAGTGATATTCTAATTAAAGACTTCATAGTGAATTTTAAACTTCCAGGATATATTTTGAAAGCATAAAGACAAAATAAAACTACTCATGTATACATGTGTGTTTGTGTCCTATGTGGTCAATTAAAATAATTTATGCATGTTATAATAGTTATTTATAGTAAAATTAAATTGCTATTTAAAAGACATTGCTGGTATAAGACGTTTATGTAATATTTCAGATATGGGGCATATTATCAACTATTTTATTCAAACCATATATTTTAAAAAATTCCTTAAATATATGCATATAAACACCCTTTAAAAAATATTTCTCCCATATGAGAAGAATAAAGGATAGACTATTGAAATTGTGTATGTAGAAGACTCTTCAGCATTTCTGGAACTTGAAAATTGAAGGCTTTACACAGAAGTGTAGACAGCTACTTTCATAGTGCAGTATATCCAGGCAGAGGGACACAGTTTGCATTTCTTATCACTGAAATGTATTTGAATAAAACATACTTAAAAACCTTAGAGAAATTGTCAATGAATGGAGCTAGATAAATGATAGATAACTGATAGAGATTTAAAATTCTTCTAAGTTTTTTAGTATGGAGGCTTCATTACTTTGCTTTAATCATCTCACACATGCCATTATTGGTGTTGGAAGGAAATTCATAAGAGGTTGTAAGCTTCACTGACACACTCTGCTTCTGTAGTTCTTCCACTGTTGGGTGATAGTTTTCAACTCCTGTCATTCTCTTGCTTAGCAGTTCTTCCCCAAGAATGGTAAATGTAACTTCTGGAGTATGCAGTGATTCATAGCAATATTACTGAGGTATAACTGACATAAATAAACTCTGCGTAATTAATTATAAATGTTGAGAAGATGTTTACCTTCTTGCAACCATAAAACAATATAAATAAAATCAATTACTCTGGAACGTTTCCGTATGTCCATTTATTTGTAAACTTTCTTCACTGCTTTTCTTCGTGCTTATTCTACTCTTTCTTTAGGTAAAGAATGTTTTGTGTCACTACAGTTAGTCTTGCAATTTTGTCTAGTTATACAGTTCTAGTTTATTTCTAAACTTTTTCTATAGATACACACACACTTTTATATGCATTTTTACATAAGCATTGCCTGGGTGCGACTACTGTGTTTTTCTCATTAATATGGTATACATGTCCATGTATGGGCATGATTAGAATGCTTGTTTAATTGATTAGTATTTACCATAGACTATTTTTGCATTCTTACTATATAGACTTATGTAACTAACCATCTGTCAATTTTTTCATTTTAAAGAGAAAAAAATAAAAATAACAGTAAAGCAGAGTATCAAAACAGGCTAGTAGGAGAGTTACAATAGTCAATACATTGCATGTTGTTGTCTTTGTAGTAGTTATTCAGACTACAAGATATAGGCATGATATCTTGTCCAAACAATATTAGCACAAACCTTTATTTTCAATGAATAAGAAAAACTAGCTGAAAACTCAGTGTGCAACAGTTTTGGTATGGTTTCTTCCAAGATAATTATTTTGAGATTTATACACATATTGCATATTTGACAGTTCATTTTTTATTGCTAAACAGAAGTCTATAATATCAATATAACAATATTTATTTATCAACATACCTGTTGAAAGATATTTGAATTGCTTTCAATTTTTGGTAATTATAAATAATTCTGCTATGTATATTCAGCTGTGAACATACAAATCTTTATATATACATAAACTTTAATTTTTGTTTGATAAAAACATATGAATGAAATGGGTGTAACAAAAGGTATATGTAGGTTTAACTTTTAAAGAAACTCCCAGAAAATTTTTCAAATCCATACTGTATTTTACTTCCACTGACAGTGAGCTCCAATTCTTCTATATCCCTGAAAACATGTAGTATGCTCATTTATTTTAATTTTAGTCATTTTAATAGGTATTCAGTACTACTACTTTATGACTTTTATCTATATTCTTCTAATTACTAATGACACTGACCATCTATCAAAATGATTAGCTGTTATCCATAAATATTCTTTTATAAAATGTCTAATCAAATATGTTGGCTATTTTAATTTAGTTTTCATTGTTAAATTGTTGATTTTTAAGATTTCTTTTTCTTTAATGTATAAGTCCTTGTTCTGACCTGTTTTGCAAATATTTTCTCCCAAATCGTGGCTTGTCTGCATTCTCTTCCCTGTGTTTTTGAAGAAAAGCTTTTAGTTTTTATGAAGACCAACTTATTTTTTCACCATACTAGGGACTGCTGAGCAAGCACTCCACAACTTAGCTACATCACCATCTCTACAACTTATGTATTTGTAATGAATCAAGAAAAATGCATGTGGTTTTCATAGAGACCAGAATCATAACTGGTTTTACATTTTTCTTCAGCAATGAAATCCTATGCTTTTATTCTTAAAGCTAAAACATGATTATTCTCTACAACATAAATGTAAATCCTATAGATTTTAGTAATCCTCTTTAGTTATATATGGTATCTTCATTTGAGTTCCTAGTAAGAAAGTGGTATGCAAGGAATGGTCAGTTCAAACCAGTAGAGTTTAAAAGAAGGCTGTATTTCTGGATAATTGAAATCTGAGTCAGGAGATCACAAGTTTGAGACTAGCCTGGGCAACTTAGTGAGACCCCGTCAAAAAAAAAAAAAAAAAAAAAAGAAAAGAAAAGAAATTGAAATGCATTTCAGTGGTAGAGCATCACCCCAGCATCACCCAGCATCACCAAACCAGGAAAAGGAGAGGGGTAAGGATTAAGAGGAGGGTGAAGGAGGAGGAGGGGGAAAATTTACTCAGCTAGAATTGTAACAAACTGTGGTAGTAGGATTCTAGATACTGTGTTGTGCATATCGTGTGCTTCCAAGGATACTGAGAAAGGCCACATGAGGGAATAATATATGAAGTAGATAAAGGATGCTAATTTAATTTAGGATTGCTGATTAGTGTGATGACTACTTAATACAACCCTTAGGAAAGCCACTAGGAAGTGAAATATGTAATACACAGTTTTAATCGTGGAGTGATGAGATACCCCAAAGACATAGGTTCAATATTATACTTTTATAGAGAAATAATAAGCCTAAAACTAGCAGGGGATGAGTTCTATATAAAATAAAGTCAGATTTATTTATTTATTTATTTATTTTCCCTGTACTGGAACTGAACTCATGACTTCACGCTTGCCAGGCAGGCACTGTGCCGCTGAGCTAAATACCCAGCCCCTAAAGTCAGATTTAGTTGCAAAGTATCTCTGTCTCTATTTGCTGTCAGCCATGTAATTTCTTTTTCTTCAAAATATGTTTTGATCACCTATTAAAGGAGAGAAAGAACAGGAATTAGAAAGGGGGTTAAAATGTAAAAGAGATAAGGAGAGTAAAAAAAGAGCAAAGCGAAGTGATAAAAGAAAGGATTAGAGGAGGATTAGGCATACTTTCATTTTCAGCTACTCAGATTTTACTGAGTAGTATATTAGAGGTACAAAACTTCATTAAAATTTATTTGATCATTTGTAATATGAATAGTGCAAATACTCATCCAAGAAAAAGATCTTCCTGACTGTCCTACTGTACCTTCAAAAACTTCACAAAGGTATAAAATCTCAGCTACACAGCAATTTTACTTCACAGTGTTCCTCTTTAGAGAAGGGACTTGGGTCAGCATGAAGCTAGTGGAGAAGGCAGGGTGTTTGTGAGGAGACCAAGTGCAAGGATAAACAAAGTCCTTGCCAGATTTATTAATGAGAAACAAAACTGGATTTGAGTATTCCTCTAAGGGCTGAAAGAGTTTAGGTGATCAATGAGAAGTTTTCTGGACAATCTGAGGAAATTTTAAATTTTACATGTAAAAACCCATTTATTCTGCAGTAGATTTGGTGATATGGAGACATTAAACTTAATGTATATATTTTTCATAATGCAAGACAGGGAACTATATATATATACCTTTACCTCTTACTTATAGTGTGATGTGGGTAAGTTAATGTTCTCTAAGCTCCAAGCTGCTTGACTTTAAAATGGGCCAAATGAGCAGTGAACCAACCTCTTAAATTGCAAGCTTAATTAAGACAACCAGGGGAAAATATTTTGTGAATATCTACCACAGAGTTAGTGGTCAAAGTTTATTTATTTTTAAAAGAAAAATTATTAATATAAAATTATACTGTTCTGATTTTAAACTTGAATATTGATATGTAGATTTACAGAATTGTAGGAAATTAGAAGACAACTCTAAAATGACTTTTTTACTAGGGAATAAATGTTTCACAGTTTTAAAAATATTTACTCAAAAAATGAGCAAACAGGTTGTTTAGTGAAGTAAAAATTTCTTTGTCAAAATAAAATCTTGTAGTATTGAAAATCTAATATATTTACTATTGCTGTCATAGTTTTTTCCTAATAATCTTTCCAGATAGCCTGCAAAGTCACCATTATTTCAATTATGTGAAATATTAGAGAAGAGAGTAGCTTTCAGTACAGTTATCTCTGCTGCTTATGAAGTTATTTGTGGCCCTTACAGAATTTTTCTATGACTCTATCAGACTCAAATACCAAAGTCAAGTTTTTATTTATTTGTGTTTCTTTCTATATACTCTCAGCCCTAGCAGTGGACTATAGATGGAAAATTAATCATATTTACATTACTATAAGTAAAAATAAATGATCACTTTCCAGAATATTTTTTATTCTTATAATCATTATTTGATGAATGTAGTTTAAAGGTTCATTGAAAACATTTTTCTGAATTTAATGTTGTTTGTAATAACCATATAGAAGCCAACTTCTTGTCTCATTCACAATATTAATAACCGAAATAAAGGTCCAATTACAAATGTAATTGTTTAGAAATAAAATAAAATTGCATTGCCTAGCAAGAGATATTTTACTGGCAAGACTCATGTATAAATTAGTAGCATAAGTCTAAGGTGCATCATTTATAAATGTCCTTTAATTTAAAGAATAAACTACTAAACACACCTATAATTGCTTCTATAGTTATCTTCACCCATTTCTCTTTTTGAAAGACAAATGTTTAACTTCTTATTTAGGTTTACAACCATAGTCTTGTTATACTCATAAATGCGTTTTGAGCAGTTCTATAAATTTCCTCATTTTCTATTTATTGGGAATGACAAAAATACAATACTCATTAAGTGGCTGAGCTACAGAAAGGAACAATAACTAATTATATTCTGAGCATATAATGGACTGCAGTAGAGAATGAATAGAGAATGCATGCATTTAATTCTTGAAAGTATGTGATAATGTTTGAATCACTGATTAAGCTTCCTAATTATTAAGCCCTCACATCTTGTATAACAGGTGTAAGTGTATCCAGACACTGGTTTTATCTAATTACTTTGTAATTCTCTAAAATTATGCAATTAAGTCATCACATTCTTAAATGAAAAGACAAATTTTACATAGGACAACTTTCCACGTGAGGCATATGGTTAGTAATCTCATAACAAAGATGACAGGTTGATGTTTTAGTTACTTTGTTAACTTCCTCCAAGTGAGGACTTTTTTCCCCTTCAGCTGTATTATCTACTAGTTGTAACTCCCTTTGCTTCCTTTCTCACATTCTCCTGGATTGATGCTTTTTTAAAAGAATCATACATTGTTTTTAAAGATAAGTCCATAGTTACTGTTGCTGTTGGTGGTGAGAGAGCTGAGATACAATACCTTATTTTATAACACAATTGCTATATTTCAAATTTACAATGTTTCAGAAAATTCTCATATTCAGAGGTAGGTTCTTCTTGGAAAGGGAAAATTATTGGGGATGTGATTGGGAAGGGTGCATTCTTGTTCCTGGCTTTAGGTCCTCTTTCTCTGCTTCCTCGCTGTCATGCCATTCTGTTACGTGGTTTCTACTTGGAGTCAATAATCATGGATTGAATCCACTGAAACTATGTGCAAAAGTAAACCAGTTCTCCCTGAAGCAGCAGTGTTAAGTATTTTGTCCTAGTGATATGAAAGCTGATTAATACAAGGAATTACCAACATTTCAGTATAAAGAAATTGAGAAATGCCTACTAGAACATAGATCTCAAACCAGAAGGAAAAGCTGGATTTTTACTTTAGGTTTTCTTTTGCCTCTGTCATAATCAAATGACCTAAACAAAATTTTAATATTCATAAGTGATGCTCAAAATTCTGAAACTTTTGTTCAGTAGATGTTTTCAGTTTATTTTATTTTATTTTCAGTACTGGAAATAAAATAAAGGGTTTTCAAGCTAAGTTCCTATGAAGACTTCCCCAGTCATTTTTTAAGACAGGGTCATGTTAATTCACTAAATGACTTTAGTTGGGCTTGATTTTCCGATTTCTTTGCCTCAGTTTTCCAGAACGTTAGAATTCAGGCATATAAAACCAAACCCTGCACATCCTTAGCAGATGTTTTTAAAAGGTATTCTGTTTCTTTAAAAAAGGGTGCTTCAACATCTCTTGGTAAATGCATTTTATTCTCTTGAAATCCAATTTTCCAGTTGTCTTTTAAATGTGCATTTTAATCTTTTCAAAAGTTGCCTAAGCCTCTTTAGTTTAAATTGTTTTCTTCCTAAAATTTTGCTTTCTTCATCTCGTCAAATACAGATATGCCCAAACATAAATTTGTATATATGCATACATAGAATGGGGATATATAGATTATTGTCAATATGGGACAAATATTACATTTAAATCTAGTTTATCCCAAAGATGCCAACTGATAAATTAAGAAAAGACAAATCATGTGACACTGAGAAATAGTAGGCCAATAAGTGAAATTGAGTGGGAAGAAAAAAGACTAAATACAACTACTGAAGTATTGTGGTACTTAATTAATTAATTTTCTAAATAGTGCATCCAAAACTTCAAAATTGGATCAGATGAAAAAAATGCAATTTTAAAATGAATAAGCCTCGTTATTCTCACTGTTTGTATTTTCTTTCAAAATATACTGATTGTTTCTAAATAGCCATCACGTGCATGTTGATAGATAGTTCCACTTCTATAAATTTAATGTAAGGAAATATTTCTGATGATATCAGTGTAGATTAAGGGAAAGAAGCTTTGTTGTCCTTGCTGTTATGGTGAAGACCTTGTCTCTTCATATTACTATTATGGGGAAAAACAATTATTTTCGAGATGTATTGCAATTTGTGAATTTCTGCACATACATACATATAATTTTATTGTGTTGCTTTTCCATTTCTACTTTTGGGTTTTTCACATTGAAATAATATTTGCTTATAATGATAGATATTTGTCATTTCCTTGTTTAAAAGTAATACAAGCATAATTGTGATACAAAATACAGCATATATTTAATTTGTACAAATGGATGAATTAGGATATATGCATAAAGATATAAATCCATCACCACAATCAAAGTGATTTACATATCTATTAATCCCCAAAGTTTTCCTGTGCCCATTCGTGGCTTTAGGTTTTCCTTAAATATCAGAAATATGCTTTGCAAATATTTTCTCCTATTGTTTCTGTTGATAATTTCCTTTGCTGTGCATTTCTTTTTATATTTTAGCTACTTTTGCATTCATTAATTTTTCTATTGTCATATTCAGAAGATCACTGAGGAAAACAAAGTCAGTAACTCTTACTTTAAATTTTTTTATGGAGTTTTACAGTTTCATGTCTTTAAATTAAGTGGATTTTTGTACATGGCACAGGTTAAAGTCTAATTTCATTCTTCTATATGCAGATATTGAACTTTTCTAGTATACTTTCACAATAGTGATCTTATGCACATGATAGTGCTATCAATCTACTAATCCATTTGTGAAGGCAGAGGAATTTAGTTTCCAACTCATCAAATTTGTAGGGGGGCACATATGAATTATAAAACTATTTTCCGTTCTTGTGTACCTTTTATGATCTAGTCAAAATTAATTGATCAGTATGTGTATATTTATTTTTGGGCTCTCCACTGTGTTCCTTTAATTTATATGTCTGGTTTTAGGCCAATACCTTATCATTCTAACAATTATAGGTTTGTAATGTACTTTGAAATCAGAAAGCATGATTCTTACAGGTTTATTCATTTCTCTTAAATTGCTTGGGCTATTTGATTCTTTGTTTTTTCTTTTAATGAGAAAAAATAAAAACAATGGTACAGAATTTCAAAACAAGATAATAGGAAATTAAAAATGGTTATTGTATTGCATATTATTATCTTCAAAGTCATCCATCAGATTAGAAGTTACAGGCATGCAAAATTGATCAAACAATGTAAGTGTAAACCGTTCCCTTCAATGAACTAATAGAAATTAGTAGTATAATTATCTTAGGTATCCTGTGTATATATATATATTTTTTCCTTCCTTTTCTCCTTTCCCCCTTCCCAGTTGTTTTTTCCTTTTGATCAGTTTCTTTCCCTTTCACAATATGTAATTGTAAATTTTGGATACTATTTACTCTTTTAATTTCTCACACTAGAGAGACAATACAATGCTACACATGCGAGTCTGATTTATTTCACTCATGAGTAAGGTCTCCAGTTGCATCCATTATAGTTAGATTAAAAATTTAGTATTATTTTCTTCTACTTCTGTACAAATTTCCCTGGGAAGATGATTTCTTTTATAATCTGTATATCTCTTTGGCGTGTAATGATATTTTTACAAAATGACTTTTCTTGTCCATAAGCAAAACATGTCTTTCCATTCATCTGTGGGCTCATTAATTTCTCAGAACAGTGCTTTATAGTTTACAGTAAACAAGGTCTATTCAGTGTATTGCCTACAGTCCTAGATGGAACAATTACGTAAGAAAAATGAAAGGCATCACATTCAAAAGGCAGAAGTAAAAATACTTGATCCAGTATGTAGAAAACCTGAAATACTGCATGAAATGGCTCTCACACAAAGGGTCAAGGGTATAGCTTAGCTGTGCATCACCCGCCAGGAAAGTGTAAAGTCCTGAGATCAATTCCTGGTACTAAAAAAGAAAAAAAAAATGACCAACAACTATCAGATACAAAAACCTGATGGTAAATAAATAAATAAATAAACAAATGAACAAAAAACCTGATGGCACTAATAGGATGTGGTGAAAACTAGTTGAAGGAATTAGTTACTTGTAGGAGTGAACTTGAAAAGAATTTGGGAGCCCTATCCATTGCCTTTCTTTGCTTTCTGTCCTCCAAAGGCTGAACAGCTTAGTTCTCCCACGTGTTTCTTCCATGACATTCTCCTTTGTTACAGGCCTGAAGACCACAGGGTCACGTAACCACTGACTGATATCTCTGAAACCATGAGCCAAATGAAATCTTCCCACTTCATTAAAATATTCAGTACAAAAACAGTCTGAAAAAGTTTAGTTGTGTTTGTTTACAATAACTAAATAAAAAGTACTTGAAAAAGGAAATTAACAAAGCAATCTTATTTTAAATAGCATCAAAAGGAATAAAATTACTACAATTAGTTTCATGAGGGCAATGAAAGGAATGAGATCAGTGTAGGTAATGATTTTGTAGCATAGGTTCATTATCACCGTATATAGTCTGTTAGGAAGATCAAATATGTACAGTAGCCTACCACTCCTTCACCTAAAGAAAAGGAGCATGATCTTGAACCCAGGGAATTATTCCATAGGTTACTACAGTTTAAGTCATTTATAGCACAGTCTTTAAAGGTAGAGTTATTCTTTGACTATTTTGAGCAGTGGAAATATACTGCTCTGTATATACTGCTCTGAAATATACTGACTGTAAATTTGGGAAGCATTCATGTAATGCCGTATTACCTGATTAATATATAATGCCCTATTACCTGATTAAATATACTGCTCTGAAATATACTGACTGTAAATTTGGGAAGCATTCATGTAATGCCCTATTACCTGATTAATTTCTTGACCTTTAGTATTGAGTATCTATCTAGACGTCAACACTGGATTAAACACAAAACTTGGATCATGTCTCAGCTTTTTGGATGATCAAATGTAGACATGATCAAATGTAGACAGAAAACTTGGAAGAAAATATACTAAAATATAATAAATGTTACTGAAAAGCAAAAAACGCATGCAGTGAAATCTTTCAGGTTTTTTCTTCATTTATATATATATATATATATATATATATATATATATATATATATATATATGGTTTATTGATCAGACTTACAGAATCAAATGGTGGAAAGCCTAAAAAACTGGAGTTTGATGGCTACAGGCAATGACAGTAACAAAATAAACATCCATCCAAGCAGAAAGAGCTTTCAAAAACATAGTCTTCTTCCTTCCTTCCTTTTCATTTATTCCAGAGTACTGGGCTATTGAATGATGCTGTGGACAATCAGAATGGAAGAGTGGGTATGCCCTGCCCCTCTCAATTTACTAATCTGTATGCATTTGGAATATGTTAGGAATTTTTTTTTTTTTTGGTTTTGGTTTTTCTCCAATACCAGGAATTGAACTCACGACTTCATGCTTGCCAGGCAGGGGCTGTGCTGCTGACCTAAATCCCTAGCCCCTGTTAGGAATTTCTTCATGTCGTCAATTTGATATATCATGATTAGTGGGCACAATGATCAACATGAATTCATATATATATGTATATGGTGTAATGGTTAAATGTAGCTAAGTACATGGGTATTGCCTCACATAGTTATTATTTTTATAATAATAACACTTTTAGCAATGTTAGAAGTGTTAAGACTGGCTACTCTTAGAGATGGACTAGATAGATGGGCACAAACTTTTTGGGCTTTGGAGCCAGAACTTTATTTTGTTTTGTTGTTTTGTTTTTTTGGTTTTTCTCTGGTACCGGGAACCGAACTCATGACCTTGTGCTTGCCAGGCAGGCGCTCTGCCGCTGAGCTAAATCCCCAGCCCCTCAGAACTTTATGACTTAGATCTGAGATGATACCTATTGATAGAATAGAATATAATTGATAGAATAAAAGTTAGTTCTGCAAAAGTCTCAAGTGTTTTGAGGTGGAGCCTGTACAAAAGAGGTAGGTTACTGGGGTATCCCTTGAAGGGCCTATGTCTGTCTCTGACTCTTCCTTTCTTTCTTTGTTCCCTGTACACTATAGGTTGAGCAGCTCTCCTCTGCCATTATACAGTTTCTGCCTTATAGTTATACGGACATGGACTGATCCTTCTGAAACTATGAGTCAAAAATCCTATCTCCTTTTAATTTGCATGTGTTAAGTATTTTGTTCTAGCAATGGAAAAATGAATAATACAAATTGTATTAACTTTAATATTCATGTTTTACATTAGGCCTATAGACTTTTTCATCCTAAATATTTTTGATTCTTTGACTTATTCCCATGCTCACATTTACCATTCTCTATCTGTTTATTTGACCTCTTTTTAAAAAAGATTCCATACAGGATATAAGTAACAACATGCAATACTTCCTTTCTTTCTGTATCTAGTTTATTGCAATGTTATTATCCTCCAGGTCTATTTATATTGTGGTAAATGACAGGATCTCTTTGTTTCTTTAAAGATGAAACATATTTCTTTTTACTATAGAATAGTATTAGAAATCAAGATCTAGAAGTATCCCTAGGATGTGATTCCTTTTTGGTCTTATTATCAGAGCGAATAAAGAAATGTATTTGTATATATTAATGTCTGAATAGACACATATTTAAATATTTTAAACAAAAACATGTGTGTATGTAAATTTAAACAGAATTTCTTCTAATGTATTCAACAGTAATAAATTAGTGTTCAAATAATTGTAACACCCTTCTCTTACTATTTTTACTTTTCTTTTCCAATAGTAAAAAACATGACTTCTACTATCCATTCATCATTTACTAAATTTACCATTATTATGAGTGCTAGTATCAGAATTGTTCAGCTGTACCCCCATAAGAAGCAACTTTTTTATCTAGAGTGCAAAATGTTGTAAAATTTCTTTTCCTTGAGCCTGACAAGCTAAATTAATTTCTACTGTAACTGAGGTCTGCACTTTCCATAGCTTGTTTCATGAACTTTTACATAGTTTAATTATTTTTAGTCAGTTTTCTTTCTTGGTATTTCCCAAATTCTGAATTGACCTTTTAAAAATTGCAAATATTAAGTTTCCCTATGTATTTGAGAAGTTGTACAAGTTTTAAAAATGTATAAAATCATGTGCTTATTATTGTTGCCTTTTATAGACGTTTAACCATCCCAAAGTCTCCTGTTTCACATGTCTCCTTGGAGGGCAGGTTTTTTTTTTTTTTTTTTTTTTTTTTTTTTTTTTTTTTTTTTTTTTTTGGGGCAGGTTTATCAGTGATTATTTTTGTCAGTATAGTAAGTCCTCAAATTATGAGCCAGTTTTATTCTAGTAGAACACTTGTAAGTCAGATTCATTCATAATCTGAAAAAATGGGTCTTATACGGTATACCTCTGAATCTTACACAGTACGATTTGAAAGTTTGCAACTAAAATATTCATAAGTTGGGACTTACGGATTTACTAATTTAAGAAATTTTTCATTTTTCTTTGACTTTAGAAAGAAATATTTTGTGGGTGTAAAATTTTACCTTAGTATGTTTTTTGTTTCTTTCAACATTATAAACATTTTATTCAGCTGCCCCCTTGCCTTGGTGCTTTTTGTTGAGAATTTCAAAGTAAATATTATTTCTGTTCCTCTATTGCTGATGTATTTGTCTTTTTCTCTCTCAGACTCCTTTCCAGATTTTCACTTTGTCTTCAATTTTCTGAAATTTGAATATGAAATGTTTAGTGTTGATTATTTTAATTATTTATGCTATTTAGTGTTCTATGAATACTTTTTCTGTATTTGATGTCTACCATTAATTTAGAAAATTCTTCAGCCATTATTATTTCAAGTATTTCTTATTCTCCTTTCCCTCTTTTCTGCTGATATTGCAATTATTCATCTTTTAAAATTTTAAAATTTATCGTACTGTTTTTGCATATTCTGCTCCTATTTTTTTCCTTTAACATTTTAGTCTGGTAAATTTCAATCTATGAATATTTAAGTTGAGAATTCTCTCAACTTAAATATTCATAAACAGTCTGTCCAGTCTATTGATGAACCATCAAAAACTTTATCATTGGTGTAGTGTCTTTCTTTCTAGCATTTCCTTGTGATTCATCCTTAGAATTGCTGTATCTCTGCCTATTTCTGTATCAGAGCCATTAATATGTGAATTATATGTATTTTAAACTCCTAGTACAATCGGAAAATCTATACAGTATTTGATTCTCCGTCTGACACTTGATTTATTGTGGTTTTTTCAGATTGTATACTTTTTTCCCATTTTAGCATGTTTTCCCCTTAAAAATAGGCATAATTCATTGAGTAATAGAAACTATGCTTCAACATATTGCTTAGCTAATTTTTCTTCCCTTTGTGAAGATAGGAAAGCTATTAAATGCTGGAACTGACCAATAGATTCCTTTATCCTCATTATATGATTTTTATTAAAGCAGTTTCTCTTGTCTAGTAGGCCTTTGGTAGAGAGAACACCTTGGGAGTGTTTCAGTATGGCTCTATCCCCTTCTACATTGAGAAACATCGGGGGATTTTTTAAAAATTTGATCTGAATCTTGAAAATGCTGTGAGGTTGATGGCCCTAAATACATAAAAGTGAAGGAACACTCCTAAGATTAGACTGCTAGCAGTTTCTTACTCTCAAGCCAATCCATGACTATTTCTTTTAATTTTTAAATTTCCTTTAATTTTTAAATTTCCTTTAATTTTTCTAGTAGTTTATGGCTCCAGTGTCTTTTGCTCGAAATAAGCTCATGTAGACTGTATTTTTCTCTATATTTCAGTATACTGATTTGACTTGAGCTCTCAACTCTCTAAATCGATTTGAAAGCCAATGATATTTTAAGCTTTTAGTTTTTTAACTGTAGAAATGATACCTTCTAAGCTTTTTACATGCCCAAAGTGAAACCAGAAGACTATTCCTGACTTTCAAGTGAAGTGAATGCTTTACAGGTAATTCACCATGCCTCTTAGTAATACACAAATAAGTATGTATTCCATAGATGTGTAAGAAATATATTTTATTATCTCAAATTAATTTTAACTTACTTTCTGAATCTCTTTCATTAAAATCCAGCCATTTGTACTGCTTTAAACTAAAGACTGTGTAGAGTTCCATATAGACAGCAAAAAGCTTTTTGCATTTTTCTGTTGCTTATTCTAAAAAAAATTTCTCATTACTAGGCAATAAAACTGTACTCAATATCATTATAATTTTAACAGTGTTTATGTTTTTCTTACTTCAACATAGGTGACATTAACAATTTAATCCCCCGAAGTAACTAGGTACTATTATTTTCTTTCTCATATAATTTTAATTGAATGTTGCTAAGTGTCATATTTTAACTGGAATTTAAAAGAAAATGAGTTAATGAAGAAATCACAAAGTCATTACAGGTCTCCTAGAGAAAGAGTGAATTAGTTGGTCTTTTATAAGTGAATAGCAGGGACATAAGAGGGTGGTAGATAAAGGTAGTTCGACAGAAGCAAAATTTTAGAGACGAAGTGGTATGCCAAAAGATGTTTTACTTTGAGTTTAACAAGGTTCGCAGGACATTTATATTGTAAAATCCAATCATTACCTCTAAAGCTGTCACTACATGGGACAAAAGTTATTTCCTGATAGGTGTGGAAACATTTCTCAGCCTATCCTGCAGGATTATTTGTAGCTGTCCAAACCATCCTGTTTTATAACCTTTTCAGCCTCTGTGATTAAAATAGTTTTTTTCTGTTTCCTTGTAAACCTACAGTCATGCAGATTTTATTAAACTTTATCTTCCCTATTTTTTGTTATAAAAATCATAAGGAGGTTAGAAAACATTTTCACATTGAGCACAGACACACGTAAACACACAAATACACAGCTCATGCTAGAATCAATACCTGAGAAGACTTTTGTTTATATTGAATCAAGAAGTCAGGCTTTAAGCATTCTTGAAGAATCCCCTTTACAAGTCTAATATATGCTTTGTGCTTGACTATACTGTGTGATATTATAGCATCATGGTTAAGAACCCAGGCTCCAAAATCAATTAGTTTGAGTTAGTGTGCTGCTCAACTCTAATTTCCCCATCTGTATTCTGAGGTTAATAATGATAATAATAATAATAATAATAATGGAAAACTATTTTACCTATCATCGCAGTTTTGTGAGAATTAAGTCACAGTGGTAAAGGGTGTGATTATTGTTATTATTATTGAATTCTTAGCATGTGCTCAGCTTTTTACTTGTATTAGCTGATTTAATTACTGTAACAGATGTTTAAGTGGACACTAATAAGAATTATTAAAGGAGAAATGGAAGGATATAAAAGTATTTTTTGCAAGCCAGAAAATTGTCTCATGTTCCTAGCAATTAAATAGGGTCTTTCTTACAATCCATCAAATAGTGGATTCAGGATATAATATTATGTAAATCCTTCATTAAAGTTCTTGGAACACAACTGGTGATCCTTAAAATTACCAGTTGCCACATTATAAACCTCATGGGTAAAACAAGCATGAAATGAAACTCCTTTACAAATTTGTTTTAATATTATTTGAAATGCAATAATTTTCTTTCCTCTCAAGTTATTAAGATCAGATTAAGAAACTTGCAGTTGCCAATCTGTTTTGTACTGAAGAAAATTCAACCTGATTGTTCAGTGTCTAACCTGTGTAAGACATTTTGAAGCTCTGAGAAGTTCAAAATAGTGACTGAATTCATACATTTGACATTTGCTGTTCTTTGCGAAAGTTCACATATCCTCCACTAAAAGAATATATAATTCATTTTTGATTAAGATTTTATTACAGACATATCTGCAAATATTAGTAATGCTTGAATATTATTATCCAACTCTCAGCAGTTTATATCTTAAAATTACTTTAATTTAAAGAAGATTATGGTGTCATACCTGAAATATATTTTCATTTGTTAGCTGAAGGTGACCACAACTGCTTCAATAGGACATAATGTTGTCATTTATTCAATAATAGTAATAATTGTAATAAAATGCAAAACAAATTAACATATAATATGACAGTGTATTAGTGTTTTTCATGATACTAAATGATCCACATACCTCTGCATTATCGGGTAGGAATGCATATGAGAGAGAAAGATTAAGAAAGGTAAATAAAAGAGAAAGTGACAGGGACGATGAACAAAGATAGAAGAGACTATGAGGTGATAAGTTTTCAATGAGGAGGGACCATTCTAGAGCCAGTCCTCTCTTTTCATACGACAGATAAAATATTAAAATCCTTAAATCTGTTTGACAATACTGGTGACTTAGGTATTTAATATCCAGTTCTTGATAGAAAAATCTCAGGGCTCATTCCTTTATACTGCAGTAATTCTTCAATGTCACTGGTCTCCTAACAAGTATTTATTACCCAAAAGACCATTCCAGTACTAAGGCAGTCGTTTAAACAAGGAATATAAAACCAGTAATAGTAATTGATAGCTGAAACATTATGGCAAAATAACTTAGTTCTATGATATGTGTGCAAAAATAGACAATAATACAACAAAATGCATTCAAGAAAGAAAATCATAGTCACAAATATGATATATATACATATATATGATATCATATATATGATGGGATACTATTCATTCATAAAAAGTACAAAATCATTTTATTTATGTCAACATACAGAGAGTTGAAGAATGAAGCATTAAAACAAATAAACCAGGCACAAGAAGACAAATATTTCACGATTTCACTAATATGTGAAACCTGAAAATGTAGAGCTTATAAATTTGGTGTGAAGAATAGTGTTTGCAAAAGACTAAGGAGGGGAGCAGAGAGGTTGTTCAATGGATACAAATATACAGCATGAGAGGAAGTATAACTACTTATATTTTGTTTAATATAAGGTAATTAAAGTTAGTAATTTTGTATTGCACAATCCAAAACAGGTAAAAGAGAATGTTTTGAATGTTTTCACCACAAAGAGGCGATAACAGTGTGAAATGATTCTTTAACATAAGGACATTGAATTTATATATATATAATTTTTTTCTCCCATGCACTTATCTATGAATATGGAAATGTATAAAGATGTGAAGTGTGCCTGTGTGTAATTCTCATTTACAAAAGTCAACTCACAGAATATTAATAATACTATGCTACTTAGCTAAAGGTCACTTACAGATTATCCTACACAGTGTTAAATATAACTGGAAAGTAGATGATAAAAATGGACTACAGCAGCAATCAAAATAGCTGTTCTAAAGTTCACGAACTTAATCTCAGAAGAAAATTCATCACACTCAATCGTTTTCTTATTTTAAACATACTTTTTGTTTTTTACAAACTAGAGGATGTGCATTACACATTTATTGAAGGTTACAATCAATTACTTGGCAGTACATGGACATTCCATTGATGAGCTGCACAGAAAGAGCTGCAGAAAATTATATCTGAATTCTTGACAGTCGGAAAGCAGAAATAGAAGAAAAAGGAAAAAAATAACCAAATGCTTGAGAGCAGATATAGCAGGCTAGATTATTTTGTTGGTCTTTAGGCTTCTACATTCTTCACATGATGGCTTTTGCTACCATGAATTTATCATAGATATTTGTAGGCAAGGCTGAGTTTCCAGCATACATTTAGCAAAAAGGATGATTCCTGTATGTGACTTGTGTCAGGGAACTTGGTACATCCCATGTTGTTGCTCCATTGCCTAGTATGTTCCTTGGCATACCACACACTTTAGAACTTCTTGAAAAGAGGCATAAACTTGCATCAGTGGAAGTTCTAAAGGATTTCCTTAGAAGTTATTTGTAAAAGAAGATTGGGAAGAATTACAGAAGGGATAAGACCTGACGTGAACACTACATTCATTGCCCATCAGTAATAGGAAGTGGAGTGGGACAGATTTTATTTAATGTAGTATAATGTGAGGAATATGTTTCCTCCCTTGAATTTCTGTCTGAAGTGAGGAATCCATAGGAGGAATTTCTTATCCCAATTCTAGTGCTGGGGATGTAGTTCAAGAGTAAACTGCTGGCTTGCATATGCAGGTTAATGGGTTTCATCCCTTTCACTGCAACAAAAGAAGGTAGGAAATCTCAAACCAAATATTTTTAATTAGACTAATATTTTATAGGAAGCTATGAAGACACTTGCAATTGAGTCAGGCAGCTTAAAATATGTGAAAGAATACAATTTAAATAATAGTATCTCCTAAGTTATTAGGATATTACTAATGATTTACATTAATAATTTAATTTCACATCATTGTTTTAGATGTAAACATAACATTTGTACTCCATACTGTAGAAATGAGGATATTGTGGCAGTGCAATATGTAGGTACACAATGTAGGAGATTCTGGTGAAGAAAAAAGGACTTTGACAAAGGAAAGTTATCACAGTTTGGAACATGTCCTGTTCTTCTCTTGGAGAGACACAATGTCCTGGGTTGTTCTTGAAGTGAATATCATTACAATGGCGTCACTTTCGCAAGACTAAATACTCTAATTATTAGTTTACATTTATGGGAGCCATAAATACTTCAGAATTAAGAACCTTCCCAAACATCAGCATCTCTTGCCACTTATCAGAAATTATTTATCTCAGTCACAGAGGAGCAGCAACCTTCACATTGAAATTTATACAAAAGCACCTACTTAATAGCTCAGTGATTAAAGAGGCATTGAATTCTTCAGTAAAATACCAACACCCTTTCATTCGATAACATTTATTATGTACTATCTGCCAAGATACAGACTTTGGCAATGGGGATGTTAAAAAAAGATGCTTCTTTTTAACTATATTAACTGAAGTTCTCCAGGTCCTAAGTTTAGAAAACAGGTTAAATAGGCACAATGAGCTTCCTTTCTAAACTGTAATCAAAGAGGGGAATGGAAAAAAAAGGAATGAATATATTTTGTGTACATGTACAAATTCTCTATGATGAATGTGATCATTATATATATCTAAATTTTACCAAAATTTAATTTAAAAATATATTTAAGAGCTCTATGTTACGCAGAAAACAATGTATAGACCAATAAAAGAGAAAAGAACATTCTGGAATAAACTGGGGTATACACACAGTCAACAAATTCTACACAATGGTGCCAAAAATATAGTGATAAAGGTGAGCCTTTTCAAAAATTGGTGTTGGGAAAACAGACATCTACATGTAAAAAATTAAACTGGACCCTTCTCTTGCAACACATACACACACACACACACAAACACACACGAAATCAAATGTATTATAGATTTAAATGTGAGACCAGAGGTTGTAAAAGTCCTAGGAGAAAGCGGGGGGAAGGAGTTATTTAACATTATTAACGCTAATATTTTTTTGCTTTGACACCAGTAAACAAAAGCTAAAGTAGACAAATAAGACTAAATCAAATTGAAAAACTTCTGCACAGACAGGGAAATGATCAATGAAATGAAAAGGCGACCTATGGAACAGGGGAAAATACTTCTCAGGCATATATCTCATAAGAGGTTGCTTCAAAATATATAAGAAATTCCTACAGTTTAACAACAAACAAATCATCACTAGCAACAATAATGAAAGAAAAACAATAGAAAAATGTGCAAAAGACCTGAGTAGACATTTGTGCAAAGAAGACAGATGATGAATAGAAATATGTGTTCTTTTTGTTTTAGAAATATGAAAAACTGCTCAACACCATTAATTAGGAAAACACAAATCATGGCATACTGAAATATTAAGCCACACATTTTAGCCCTCACCTGTCTGTATGATTTCCAGCTCCGTTGGTTGAAGGTAAATGAATCTTTATTATTCAGTGCACTGATTTAAATGATCTAAAATAGAAGCATGCTCAATGAGATAGTCAGAAGTGGTGTTTTACCAGCTACCTGGGAGCTTCTTAATCTAGTCAAATTTTTACCTAAAATTAAAAGCACACTCTCCCAAGATCTTATGTTGGAATGCAAATACCCAAAGTATTAGTACTAAGACGTGTAGCCTTATGAAAAGTGATTGGATCATGGTGGCTCCCACCCTTATGAAAGAGGTTGAAGGGAATATTCTGTGCATATTGTAATTAGAATCAACAGATAAGGGGATAAGTCTCTTCCTCACCTGTCTGCCAGGAGGATCTATCTAGCAAGAGCAGTGTACGTGGAACAGAAAGCAATCTTTCAACAGACACTAACTGTACTGGTTCCTTTATCTTGGCCTTTCTAACCTCCAAAACTGTGAGAAATAAAGTTCTATTATTTATAAATCACTCAGTGTAGATATTTTGTTTTAGTAGCAGGAATTTATTTATGAACATTTATAAAATAATGTTGATGTATATAATTTATTTTCCCCAAAGTTAATAGTTATAGAAATTAATTTAAAATATTTAATGGAATGATAAAGTGTACATAAATGGAAAATTCAGAGTGAAGCGTTTTAGGTCTTTCTTGTTAAATAAGGCATGCAACCACTCTTAAATCTTGACTTTCCCTTGTAAATTAGAATAAGACTCATTCAAAAGTTCCATTGTGAATATTAAATAAAACTTTAAAAGTGAACATTTCTTAGTGGTGCTGAGTTCATGCAAGGTCCTACGTAAATTTCTGAAAATTGACTTGTGTGTTGTAGGAAGAGTTAGAAAGAAAGCCAAAATAGTTATCTCTAATACTGAGCCAGTACTCCTCTGTCTTGTATGTTGATTCTAATTACAATACACACAGAACATATTCACACACACACATACACACATTTTTCATATAAACACATGAATGTAAGTCTTAACTCACAGACATTAAAGGCACAGCTTATACTGAAAAGCGTATTATACAGATTGGTTCAAAAGTGCTGAGCAGTTCATTGACAGGGCAGGTCAAAAAACAAACACATACATAGAGACAAAAAAGTAGTTCTAGTTAGGCTCAAATCACTCCAAGTTTGTAAGTCATTTCAGGCAGTTCAGCAATGTTTCACCTCTTAGCCATGGCCTTTCTCTTCTCTTCGATTTCCCTCTAATTACCATAAAGAATTTGTGTGTGTGGAAGCGGTTATTCTTCAATTTAAAAAATTGAAGTGTTTTTCTTGCTTGGAGCAGATGTGGTTTAGAACCTTCAACCTCAGATCAAATTTTCCCAGAAATACCCTGTAAAAGCAGCACAAAAAAAATCAGTATAGTTTTAGTTAGTTCTCCCATCCATTTTCTGAAATAAGGCTTTCCTGCTATTTCCGAAACAATTTTAAATATTGCATATGCTAAAATGAGCTGTAATAATTTAGATCCATGATAGTGAAACTTTTAGAGACCAAGTGCCAAACTGCAACCTAAAGCCACTTAATTATGGTAAGTGCCAACACCGCAATTAAACCTGAATACTGAAGCTTTAGTATACAAAAAAAACAACTCATACATTAGCATGTTTTGTTGTAAAAGTAAAACAATAACACTCAATGCATAAGGTCACCACATATGATTTTTCTAGATGCACATCATAGCTCTTAGCATATATATTTTCTGTACCAAGCAATTAGATATTTAAATTATGTACATACATAAATGTGTTAGAGGAATATATGAATTTTCTACATCTGTGTTTAAATAGTATCACCAACAGTGTAAATATGCAACAACTATAACCATAAGAAGATTAGTTAAAATTTATACAGGTTACATTCACAAAAATATATGACCTCAGGCTTGCCAGGCAAGCACTTATGCCACTGAGCTATATCCCTGGCTACACAAAAATATTTCTATATTTTTAGTTTTGTCATTCTGTTTTTGCTAATAATTGCTTTGTGTGTGTGTGTGTGCACATATGTGCATGCACGTGTTTTAAGTTTATGCCAGCTGTGAGTGGGGTAGAAATGCTCCCAACTTTAACTGTCTAAAATTACCAAATCCAGAAATGTTGAAGGTCTTAACTGTATTTAACACTTTGGAGCTTCAAGGCCAGAAATCTGAATCAATAAATGCAGGCTTTGAGAATTCTTGTTACAGAAAAAGTAATTGAATTCTTTATACCGTAGGGGGATAAATGTTATTAGAAGTGCTTTAACAAAGTCTTTTCACAACAACAGATCTCAAGTTGCCACTTTCAATCTTCGACAGGACTCCTAGACATTACCTTTCATTTCTCCCTTCATGCTGTGGCTTCTTATACATTTTTAGTGTGTGTGCATGCTGATGAGGGAATGTAACGTAATATTCAGAATGCAGAAGCACTATGTAAGCCACTAAACTTGATTTCTATAGTCTCAGACCATGCTTTTGTAATGCATGTTTCTGTTAGTACATGTTTCCAGTATATGTTATATACATGCATCTTAGATAGTAGGTATATGCACTTAACATACCTTAATTCATTTATTCCACTTACCTCACCCTCCCTCTTCTCTCCCTCAATCTCTAGATCTCATTGCCTTATTTTCATTTGTTTGGGTCATGCTTGCAATCCATGACTATGTTAATTGTGGGTAGTTGGTACATGTACACAGTACATCTTAATTCTTTCCATGCTGCTTCTCCTCCCTCCTCCACACATCCTCTGTCTCAGTCTCTTTCTCATTTCTTCCCCTTTGTCTGTCTTTTATTTTTGCCTTCACTCTCAATTTCTAATATGAGTGAAAGCACACATGATATATAAGTGTTTGTGTCAGATTTATTTCACTTAACATTATGTTTTGAAGTTAAATACATTTTCCTACAAATGACTAAAATTTATCCAATTTTATAGCTGAGTATTAATCCATTGTGTATACATACTACATTTTCTTTATTCTTTTGTTGGTGGGCATATAGGCTGCTTTGAAGATTTAACAATTATGAACTGTGCTGCTATAAACGCTGTTATGCATATATCATATAATATGTCTTTCTACTATTTTAGGAGGATGCCTATAAGGGGAATGCCCAGGTTGATTAGAGTTTCTATCTTTAGTTATTTGAGGAGTCATCTCCATACTGTTTTCCATAATTGTTCTATTTTACATTCCCACCAATCATGCTTTTAAGAATTGTCATCACATTTCTGAAACAACTTCCTCAATAGCATCATTTTGATATGGAATATATATTGGCTTTTATAGTGAAGCAACAAGTTACAAGACTAAAACAAAGCCATGAGATGAAGCTAGTAATTTACTGACTAATGCGTTAACAGTTATCTAAGGTAATTTCCAGATGCAAACATGATCAAGAAACATAAGGATAGCATGGTAAATTAAATCCATGTTCCTGACCTACAAGGAATTAATTCAGAAAGCTTCAAGTGGATCTTCAAAAGAAGTATATCCAACAAACTTCCAGATGATGTTACTGCTGTTTTTTATGGAGAAAATCTGAGGAATAAGGTTATAATTGTGCATATACTGACCTGACATCCAAGATTGGGTATATTCAAAGACAAATGAAACTTACTGGCCTCTTTTAAAGTCCCTGAACATTGAGGGAGGGCAGCAGGAAAGATATATACATAGTAAGGCTTTTTTTTAACTTTTGGAATATAAGCTATTTTACCTCATTTGTCAAACCACTGTCTTATGCTCACTCTCACTCTCCCTTCATTATATTTCCCTTCATGAGAGAGAAGAATAAAACACAGACGGTTTTGTAATCAAATCAACTAAGTTGAATAAGATATACAATTAGTTTAGATTTTGCTGTCAATATTTATGGATTTCTGTCACATATATCTAGAGTGAATTTGTTGCTTCTCAATCTGATGTGGATAGCCCCTATGATTTTTCTTCCTATCCACTCGATTGACTTACAGTACATGGAACCAGAAGGTGACCTGTGACAAATTTTTCTAACCACTAAGTATGTGACACTGGAGGCAAAATGCAAATTCTCTTCTATTAAGAATAGGATCGACAAAGTAATAAGTACAATGTTAAAAGTGCCAAAATTTAATTTTCTTTTTTATAGAAATGCGTAAAACCAGAACTTATCTGAATTATGTTTCAAATTACAAATATACAGAACTACAAAGAATGATTCTAACTCTCACAGAACATACATGTTGCATGTGTTGCAGCATATCATAACTTCTTCTATTGTATCAAAAACATATTCTTCTAATAAAGTCTTGCAGTTCCAAATTAAAATGCCAACCATGTAGTAGTAATGCTCTAGAGTAAAATTATACCCATTTATCAGTAAGTTCATTTATGTAGTATTACTTTTACACAAAATATGTAGCATACCATGTAGCGATAATTGTAATGTACATTTGAATTAATTTTGTGTGCTCCTTAATTTCAAATCATTTTAAATATTTCCTCCAAAATTATTGTTCAAATAAAAATGTACAGAAAATGGGATAAAACTATCCTGATGAAAATCAGAAATTGAAATAAATCAGACATACATATGCAAGCACTACATTGTCTCACTAGTATAAAACCTGAAAGAGTTAATTTAAAGTAGGAGGTATGATAGACATTGTGAAATGATAGGAAAACACTCAAGGGTAAAGGGCAACTGGGATGTGGGAAAAGAGAAGGGAAAGAAGGAGAAATTTTGTATGTATGTATACACAAGACAGTTAACATAGTTGTTCTAGTGTCTTCTATTTCTTTGCTGAAAGAAACTGTCAATGAGTCCTTGATGGATCAATATTGCACATCTCTATCTGTATTCATGAGAAACCACTTTGAAGATATCAATATGTAGTACAACAAGCATTGTTAATTTCCTACCACTTTGTTTGTAACTCTGTATTGTCTGTACTGTTCTTTTGCTATTTTGTAAAATGCTGTCTGTCTGTTAATGTTTTCCTCCTTTTATTTTTAAAATAAAAAAAAGAAAATCAGAATTTGAAACTTAATAGCAAAGCTGACAAGAATATGCAAAATACCAACACATACACACACAGAGAATTTAAAACAGGATGGACGCACACTGTCTAATGGAGGAAGGATTTATCTTGACTTCTGTTTTAAGAGCTGGCAATCCCTGAGTGACTGGTTTCAAGGCAGAAATATCATGGCAGAAATGCATAGTGGAAGGCAGCTGCTGAACTCATGGCATCTAGGAAGCAGAGAACAAGGGAAGGGCTGGAGAGGAAGGGGTACCGACTGAAAGTAGTCCCATCAGATACCCATGATCCACCCACATACATCCAGAAATATGCTTTACTAATCTACACATCTGCTGGGGATATAGCTCAGTGACACAAGCCCCTGCCTGGCAGTGCAAGGTCCTGAGTTCGATCCCCAATACCAAGAACAAAACAAAACAAACCAAAAACAAACTAATCTACTCATCTTCCAAGCCAATTGAGTTGACAATGAAGATTAACTATCATCTTTGGTAATCTCTCTTGCTTGACCTTACTTTAGGCTGTGACCAGGTACAACTTCAGTTAAAATATTATTTTGTCTTTTGTCACAAACTATGAACTTTGATTAAGTGGATGCTATTGTAATTATGAATTTAGTCAACATTCCCCTAAGAAATAGTTTTTATGGGCTAGTGGTGTATCTCAGTGGTTTATCATGTACATAGCAAGTGCAAGAGTTTTAATTATGAAAGCTCACTGGACAGGGAAATCAGATGTGATGTTTTAAATCCTACACAATATTTTCAAGCTTGAGAAATAAAGGAAATCCTGTTATTCGTGACAGCATGCATGAAACTGAAGGACATTATTCTGAGTTAAATAAGTCATGGATAGAAATATGAACATTGTAAATCTCACTTATAGTTGGAGTATAAAACAGTTGAACTCATAGAATCAGAAAGTAGAATGGTGATTACAAGCATCAAGGGGTAAGGGAAATGGGAATGCCTTAGTCAAAAGTTGTACAGTTTCATTTAGACAAGAGAAAGAAATTCAAGAGATCTATTGTATATATGGTAATTATAGTTAATATTGTACATTCAAAAATAGTTGAGAGTAGATTCTAAATTTTTGCATCACAAAAACATGTGTAAGGTAATAGGTATATTTATTATCTCAGTTTAACCATTCAATCTGTCTTAGTTACTTTTCTCTTGTTGCTGAGACAAAACACTTGACACCCAGAATTAAGGAAGGAAAGGTTTATTTAGCTCACATTTTGTGGAGTTTTCAGTCCATACTTGACTGGCTCCAAGGTGAGTGGCACATGGCACAGGGCAACAGTTCATGGTGGGGGAAAGCAGCAAAAGCAAAATGAGCACAAAGGGCAGGAGAGCAAGCCTCTTTTTCTCCCTTACGTTGTATGCTGGCTGTCTGCCCACGCCCCACTGTCTCAGTGCCCTCCTCTTGCACAGGCTCAGGATGAACACCAAAAAACATCCTAGAGCAAGAAGGGCATATCCTTTTTACCCCAGGATGTAGAACTGCTGAGTCACTTAGCCAAACCTCTAGACTCCTCCAGTTGACACAATGTATCAACTGCAACACCATCATACACATATTTATATATTTAAAGATGTTATGTTGTATGCCTTACACAATTTCTGTTAATATAAACATAATAACAGTACCAGCATGAGAGAAATAAGAGAAATTCATGTGATAAAGAACCAAAATTTTCTGGCAAGAGCTTTAAAAGAGAACTTGAAAGTTAATTCTCCAGACCCAAGCCAGATGTCCTAGACAGCAACTCTGCAACTTGTCCAAACTCTCCTCAGTCTGAGTTAGAACCACCCAGCTAACCAACTTCATGATTATTGTTCCACAGAAACTGGGTGAGAAAATGGCTTTTTTAGCCTTTTATTAAGCTGTGAGGTTTGAGGGTAATTTATTAAACAGCAGTAGGTGTATAAATTATCGTGCTGCAGTAAGAACCTAGGGAGTCAACTGTGAAACTAAACTGAGTAAATGATTCTCTGCAAGATCAAAATTATGAATTTCATTATGCTTGCATGGTGATATAATCTACTGAGCTCCTGGGAAAGTCATGGTTTCCAGAGAAATCCTACAGCTACAGAATATTATCTATGAATTACATACAATCATATTAAAAAATACAACAGGAAAAGAAGTTGAAAAACTGGCTTGAAAAAGCAGTCAGTATTATTTTATAATGTTAAAGGGAAAATTGTAGTTATTGAAGTCAAAGAAATTTACCCACCAGAAATAAAAATAAGACTAGATATTTAACTGAGTGTTAGATCAGTTACATCTTATGCATGAGGTCCTAGATTCAATATGCAACACTGAAAGAAAGAAAGAAACAAAGAAAGAAAGAGGCATTATAAAAAGCCATAGATAACAGAAAGAGTAAAAGTAAACTGTATTTGCAGACAACATAACTGTCTAGGAAGAGAATCTAAGAAAATGAATAAAACCTTATTATAATTAATAAATTAACATCATGATTACATAAAAAGTTCTATATATAAAATTTCTTTTATTTGCATGTAATGGTAACAAAACTATGAAAATTTTAAAATAATACAATTTACAATCGCATAAACACTTAGAAATAAGTTTAATGAGTGAAGTACAAGACATATGCATTAGAAAATACTGTCTTGCTAAGAATAATGCATGTCAAATAAAGAAGAGGTATACAATGCTAAAATATTAGAAGACATAGAATAGTTTATTAGATATTTAAATTTATCTCATAGGTTCAATTCAATTTTAAAGAAAATCCAAATATCATTATTCAAATAGCATCTAGAAGTTTATTCTAAAATTTATGTGGAAAAGCAAAGTCATAGGAGTCAATGCCATTCTGAAAAGGAAAAAGGAAGTTTGGGGATTTATATTATTAGACTTAAAGACTTATGATTAAGTTGTAAAAAGGCAGTATGCTCTCATCATAGCAGACAAAGATCATTTGAAAAGAATAGACAGTATAAAAATACTCAAACATAGATGGTCAATTGATTTTCAACAAAAATGCCAAGGTAATTCAACAAGAAGATGGTATTTTCAACACAAGGCTTTGGAACAACAATATGTCTCCATATAGAACAACATATTTCAGTTTTTGAGTTCATACATAAAAATATAGTAAAAAGTGAACATAATTTTTTAAGTTCAAACCAAAAAATTTCTAAAGAGTATATTGAGAGGAAATGTTTGCAAACTTAAGGATATCCCTCAGACAAAAAAAAAATACTGGTATAATAGATAAAGTGTGGTCCTTATCAAAATTTAAACTTTCTTCTCAAAAAACATCATTAAGAAAGTAAATAGGTAAGCAATAGATTAGAATATTATTTTCACAGTGCATAATTCATAAGAACAATATCCATAACACCTATAACTAAATCATAAATTAATTAGCAGAATAAAATTAGCCAAAAACTTCGTCAAATACCTGATAAAAATATAAGTACAAATGACCAAGAAACACATGTAATTGTACTCAAAATTATTAATCAGTGAAATGGAAGTTTAAACAATGATATATCATTACAACTTATTGAAGTGACACAAGTTAAAAAGACTGTTCATTCCAAAAGTAAGAAAATCCCAGAACCATCTGAATTCTCCAGCATTACTGATGAGAACATGAAACGTTTTAAATCATTCTGGACAACAGTTTACTAAAAATGTTAACACAAGTTTATTATAAAATCTCATATTTACACTTGTAGATATTTACCCAAGAAAAGTGAAGACATGCCCATGCATAAAGTTGCATAGATGTTAATAACTTGTTTATTAATAATATCCTTAAACTGAAAATGTAAAGATGTCTCATGAGAACTAACTGATAAGAAACTGCAGCATATTCTTATGCTGTAAATACTACTCAACCTGAGAAAGTATGAATTACTCATGCACACAACAACATGGGTGCATATAAAATCATGCTGATACAGAGAACCCAGATACTAAAATGTTTACTGTGTGTGATTCCATTTACTTGCAAGTCTAAAACCATTCAAACTAATTAAGAGGAAAAAATAAAATCAGTGTTTCCTAGATCAAGTCAGAGGTTGTCTGATTGTGAAATGCTACATAAGAATATTTCATTCTCTATCTATCTATCTATCTATCTATCTATCTATCTATCTATCTACCTATCCATCTATCTATCTATCTATCTATCTATCTATCATCTATCTATCTATGTATCTATCTATCTATCTATCTGCATATCTATCTATCCATCTATCTATCTATTCATTTATTTGATACCAGGAATTGAACTGAGGTCCTTTCACTTCCAGGCAGGCACTGTGTTGCTGAGCTATATGCTCAGCTATATGATAACATTTTAGAATGATGGAATGTTCTATTTTGGGAGGATGGAATGCTCCATTATACTTGTATACATTTCTTTCTGAATTCCTCAACCCTATTTAAATTTCTGCTTTTAATGTGTGTAAATTTTATACCAATTAATATAATTGGCAAAAATCAAAAGTTACTGGGTATGGTGGCACATACCTGTAATCGCAGCACTCTGGAGGCTGAGGCAGGAGGATTGTTGTGAGTTCTAGTCCAGCCTGGGCTACAAAGCGAGCTCAAGTTCAGCCTGAACTGCACAGCAAAACCCTGGCTCAAAAAGACCAAAAAAAAAAAAAAAATCAAAAATGGCACCAGGTACTCCTTAGAAACATTGATAGGTACATGGAAAAATTTCATGATGAATTATTTTACTGGAAAAAGTTGTCTCTATTTTACCTCATGGTATTGTGTGTCTCTGTTTCTTGTTACAGTGCAATTGCTAATTGGAACTACAACAATTATATATTTTGCATTTGCAGAGGTGTCCAAATTAAGTTAAGTAAGCCATCTCTAAGAATATAGAACAATGCTACTCTAATGTGGATACCTTAAAGTATATCTGTACTGGCTTCAGCAGCACTACTAAAGTATATTGGTCTGTATTATTTTTCAGCTACAACTATATAATTATTAAATTTTATTTCACAAAACAAATCGCACTTTTTTACACAATTGTGGAGGTCAGAAGTCAAAATGAGTTTTATAGGACTGAGATGAAAGTTTCAGCAGAGCCATACTCTTTCTGGGGGAATTAACATCATTTCAACCCCTATGTGAATCACATCATCTCTGACCCTTCCATCTCCCTTTTATCAGGAACCTTATGATAACCTTGGGTTTAATAAGCCAACAGTCTACTTGCCTCAATATCTTTAACTTAATTACATCAGTTATCAGAATAACATATTCACAGGCTTTGTGGGTTAGGCCAATTTATTTTTGGAAGGAGATGATTTTTTCTCTCATACTATCCATGATAATGATATTTTGATGGCTTTATAATCCATCTTTCTATGTTTATATGGTTAAATTTTATTTTTAAAATTATTAGAATTAGTGACAATAGTAATAAGCCTACTTTTATTTTTACAAATTTTTCATAACTGGTAGAAGGAAACAGAGTTTTACGTTTAGTGCTCTATCTTTAGCTATAGCTTCAAGATGCATTTTTAAAAATCTTTCATAGTTACTGAAAGGGAATGTTGATTACTTAAATGTCCCTAATAGTGTGATCTTAATATGAATTGAAGGTACTTTTAAGATACAAATTTTCTTGCTCAAGAAATTAATATTTTATTTTCAAATGAGTGTTCAGAATTTTAATGTAAAAATGCATCACTTCTCTGGAATAACTTGAAATGTATAATGTAACAACTAGAGAAGACATTGGCCATGTACAACTTGCTCTTAATTCATTTCAATTATCATCTTATCTAGACATCTCCATGCATTATTGGAAAAATCAAATAATTCCACTTTTACTTAGAAGTCCATTAAAAATTGAAACGAATGTCTGCATTTCACTTAGTGATTTTTAATTTTTAATTATATCTCTAATTTCCCAATGAATTTTATGATTCTGAAACTTTTGTTTTTCATGCCTTTTTAAGAATATATTACACTAAAGAACATGGAAAGAAACACATTCTCTGTCTTCTTAGTAATGACTCACAAGTATTTATTTAAAGTAATGACATTGGGAGCTCATGATATTAGTCAATTATAAAAAATTAAATAAGCTTTATTGAAGTAAAATTTGTATATAATACAATTTACAAACTTAAAGTGTGTGTTTCAGTAGATTTTAGCATTTTGCAGAGTTGTGCATCCATGGCCACAATAAAATTTAGAACATTTTTGCTATCCCAAAGTAAAACACTCTACCTACTAGTTGTTATCTTCCAAGCCTTGTCCCATAAATCTAGACAAACACTGAGCTACTCTCTATCTTCATAATTTTTTCTGTTCTGGAAATTTATTTTATCTTTGTAATCCAAGGCAGAAGGGGTCACAATCCCTGACTTGAAATTATGCTACAAAACTACTGTGATGAAATCAGCGAGGTACTGACAAAAAAAACCAGACCTGATCAGTGGAACAGAGTAGAAGATGTAGCCACAACCACAAACATACTTAGCCACCTTATCTTTGACAAAGGAGCCAAACATGTTCACTTGAAGAAATATAGCCTTTTGAACAAATGGTGTTGGAAAAATTGACTTTCCACATGCCAAAAACTAAAACTAGGCCCATGCCTATCACCACACATCAAAATAAAGTCAAACGGCTTAAAGATCTAAATACTAAAATGGAAAGAAACACTAGATCTCCTGGAAGAGGAAGTAGTTGGAAATCTTGAAGACATAGGCGTAGGTAGAAAATTTATAAACAAAAATCAAATTGCATTTGAAATACTTCAAACAATCAACAACTGGGATCTCATCTTATTGAAAAGTTTTGCATATGAAAAGAAATCACCAACAGGGTGGAAAAAAACCCCATGAAATGGGAAAAAAATTTAGCCAACTGTCCCTCAGATAAGGGACTCTTGTCTAGAACATATAAAGAATTAAAAAAATCAGGCAGCCCAAATTCAAAGACCCAATGCAAAAATGGGCATCTGAGATAAATACACACTCCACTGATAAAGAGAAACAAATGGGCAGGTACAAGCAGTCTGTGATTGCTGTTTGAGTGGCCGGGTCTGGCTCCTGTGCACATCCTGAAGTGACTAAGAAGCAGAACAAGGCAGGCTGCAACCCACTCCCACTGCCTCGGTTCCCAGCTGAAACATGGGGAGAGGGTCAGATATTTCCCATCTACTACCTGGTGGCAGAGCAGGCGACCCAGGACCCTGCTGGCATTACAGACTGAGTCTCCGCACCCTCCATGCACCCACAACAGACAGGAGGTCCTCACTCAGAAAGCCTGGGCACTGCTCTCACAGGTGTTCGTGTGTGGGCCCTTGCTGCATGTGCCCTGTGTCGAGTGAGTGAGAACCCCAAGACCTGCTGGTCCTGCAGTTTCAGTCTGTGCTTTACTTGCACCTGGACCTCCAGAGTGGTCACAAGCATGGGCAGTCTGTGTTTGCTGTTGGTGCAGGCCACATCCAATTCTTGTATGTGTCCTGAACTGACTGGAGATGCAGAAGCAAGTGGTTCACAAACTGTCAACCCTGCAGTTCATCTTTGGGTTTTGCCTGTACCCTGAACTGCCTGGGGACATAGGTCCACTGGACCAGGAGAGTAATACCAGCGCAACCCGAGTCTGGGCCATGCATGTTCCCTGAACAGCAAGGGTACACTGGATCAGATGGTCTGCCATCAGCTGACACCAATGCCCATGTTTGAGACCTGGGATAACTAGATACAAATCAACAACTGCCAGAAAAATCCAGACTAAGTAGGGCTTCTCAGTGGACACTAAGGGGCAAACCTACAAACAGGGAAACTAGGGACACCAGCGGCCTTTACTGTGCAGCCACTGAAGAGGGAAACTGAGCTTTCTGCATCCGGTAGCAAACATGACAAAACAAAGGACTAAAACACAAAACCAGAAACCCACCCCACTCAGAACAAGTCCAGGAGACATCGACATAGGAGAACTCAGTAAACACATGCCTGACATAGGTGCAATGATTGCAATGGAAGTAAAGAAACAACTGCATAAGGCCATAGAAGAGATGAGAACAGAAATAATCTCTCAGGCAAAAAATGAAATGACAATAATAATGAAAGAACTGCTCAAAACGTCTGAAGAAGAAACATGTAAGAAAATAAAGGAGTAAAGGCAATGGACAGAAGCATTAAATGAAAAATATAGAAAGGAATTAGAATGCATGATCCAAATTCAAAGAGACTTCCAGGAAACCAAAGCTTCCATTGAAAGCTGCCAAAACCTCTTAATGAAGCTGAAGATAGAATTTCAGATTTTGAAGACAGCAAGGCATTTAGCGACCCTGAAAGAAACTCATAAAATCAACAAGGATCCAGGAAAAATCAATTCAACAGCTGCAAGATGAGGCAAAGAGGAATAATGTATGACCAGTAGGAGTCAATGAAACAGCAAGAGGAAGCCCAACTGACATGAAAAGACTATTTGTAGAAATAATAGAGGAAAATTTCCCAAGTAGGGAAACAGAACCTGATATACAGGTAAATGACACATATAGAACACCAACCAACCACAACCAGAATAAAACTAAACCCAGACATGACATAGTCAAGTTCCCACATCTCCAGCAAAAGAACAGATTAAAAACTACTAGGGAAAAAAAAAACAACAACAGATTACCTAAACAGGAAAGCCCATCAGAATAATGGCAGACTTCTCAGCACAAACCATCCAATCGAGAAGAGCTTGGATTGAAGTATTACAGGTCCTGAGACAAAACAGCTTCCAACCAAGACTCATGTACCCTGACAAACTATCCCTCAAATTCAATGGAGAAATGAAATATTCCCATGACAAAGAACAGTTGAACAACTCAATGAGTGCCAAACCAGCATTACAAAGAGTACTAAAACAATTAGAAGACAGAGAAAAATCTGACCACAATTTGAAGAGCAACAGTAGAAACGAACTACCAAGAAGAGCAAGAGAGTAAACAGGTAGAAAAGATAGGAAACCATCACAATTAAATAACATGACAATGATAAATCAATACATATCAGTTATAACTATAAATGTAAATGGCCTCAATATTTCAGTCAAAAGAAATAAACTGGCAGAGTGGATTAAAAAACAAAATCTAAAGATATGCTGTATACAGGAGACACATTTCCCCCAAAAGGAAATCCATAGACTAAAACTCAAAGGATGGAAAACAATCCTCCATGTAACAGGAAACCAGAAAAAAGTAAGTATAGATACTCTGTTGGAAGACAGTGTAAACTTCAAACCAACAACAATCAAAAGACATCACAAAGGTCGCTACATTCATGTCAGAGGAAAACTGCAAGAGGTTGAGTTAACAATCATAAACATGTATGCACCAAATATCGGAGCTCAGAATTATATAAGACAAATCTTAACAGGCATGAAAACACATATAATTAATAACACTATAGCAATAGGGGACCTCAACACCCCATTGACACAAAGAGTTAGGGCAACTGGTCAAAAAATCAGCAAGGAAATAACAGATCTGAACCAAAGCTGTGAACAAATGGACTTAGTAGATGTATACAGAGTGTTCCACTCCACAACATCAGAATACACATTTTTCTGAGCTGCACATGGCTTTTTTTTCTAAAATAGACCACATTCTAGCCCACAGAGCACACCTAGTGAAATGCAAAAGAATTGAAATTATCCCATGCATCTTATCTGATCACAGTGCATTGCAAGTGGAAATTAACAGCAAAAGGAACTCCAAAAACTCCATAAACGCTTGGAAATTAAATAAAAGCCTCCTGAGCAATCAATAGGTCACAGAAGAAATTCAAGAGGAAATTAAATAATACCTGCAAACAAATGAAAATGTAAATACAGCTTACTGGAATCTATGGGACGCAATGAAAGCTGTTGTCAGAGGAAAATTTATAGTGGTGAATTCACACATAAGGAAAACAGAAAGAGAATAAATAAATAGCCTAATGCTGCATCTTAAACTTTTAGAAAAAGAAGAATACATCAAGCCCAAAGCCCAAAGAAAGGAGAAGATTATAAAGATTAGGGCAGAAATTAATGCAATTGACACAAAGAAAACCCTCCAAAAAACAAATGAATCCAAGAGTTGATTATCTGAAAGAATAAATAAAATTAATAAACCCCTAGCCAGCATTAACAAAAAAAGGAAGGAAAGAACTCAGATTCAGGCAATAAGGAATGGAAAGTATGATATTATCACAGACTCCACAGAAATTCAGAACATCATTAATAACTACTTTGAAAATCTTTACTCCCATAGGATAGAAAACTCAGAAGAAATGGACAGATTCCTAGATATGTACAAATTACCAACACTGAGTCAAGAAGATATCAAGTTCCCGAACAACCCAATGTTAATTAATGAGATTGAAAACATGATTAAAAACCTATTGACGGGGGCTGGGGATTTAGCTCAGCGGCAAAAGCGCCTGCCTGGCAAGCGCAAGGTCGTGAGTTCGGTTCCCGGTACCGGAGAAAAAACAAAAAAACAAACAAACAAAAAAAAAAAAAAAAAAAAACAAAAACAAAACAAAAAAAAAAACCTATTGACATAGAAAATCCCAGGCCCTAATGGATTCACAACAGAATTTTCCAAGAAATTCAGACAAGATTTAATGCCAACATTCCTCAAACTCTTCAGTGAAATTGAAAAGGAAACAATTCTCCCTATCTCATTACTGAAGACAAGCATCACACTGATACCAAAATTAGAGAAAGACCTAACCAAGAAAGAAAACTACGGACCAATCTCCCTAATGAATATAGATGCAAAGATACTCAACAAGATACTAGCAAATAGAATGCAGCAAATCATCAAGAAAATCATGCACCATGACAAAGTTGGATTCATTCCAGGAATGCAGGGTTAGTTCAGTGTTCACAATCTATAAATGTTATACATCATATCTATGGAGCCAAACACAAAAACCTCATGATCATCTCAAGAGATGCAGAAAAAGCTTTCAACAAAGTCCAACATGCATTCATGATAAAAAGTCTACAGAAAATAGGACTAGGTGGTCTTTTCCTTAATCTGATCAAAGCCATCTATGAGAATTCAACAGCCAGCATCATTCTAAATGGACAATAACTGAAAGCTTTTACTTTAAAATCAGAAACAAAACAAAGATGTCCGCTGTCACCTCTCCTGTTCAATATAGTTCTGGAACTATTAGCCAGAGCAATTAGACTAGGGAGAGAAATAAAAGGAATAAGGATAGGAAAGGAAGAAGTAAAACTATCACTATTTGCAAATGACATGATACTTTACATGGAAGATACCAAAAACTCCACAAGAAGACTCCCTGAATTAATCAAATTCAGCAGTGTAGGTGGATACAAAGTCAACATCCGAAAATCGATAGCATTCCTTTACCCAAACGACAAACTGACTGAGAGACAAATTAAGGAAACCTTCTCTTTCATAATAATATCCAAGAAATTGAAATAATTAGGAATCAATCTAACAAAAGAAGTAAAGATCTGTTCAATGAAAACTACAGCACTCTGAAAAAAGAGATCGAAGAAGATTTCAGTAAATGGAAAAATATTCCTTGCTCATGGATAGGAAGAATCAACATTGTGAAAATGGCCATACTCCCAAACGTGCTGTACAGATTCAGTGCAATTCACATGAAACTACCATTAGCATACCTCACAGACCTCAAGAAAATGTGCCTTAAATTCATCTGGAACCAGAAAAGACCCAGAATAGGAAAGGCAATCTTGGGCATGAAGGACAAGTCAGGTGGAATCGCAATCCCTGACCTGAAATTACACTACAAAGCTAATGTAATAAAATGAATCTGGTACTGGTTGAAAAATAGACCTGGGGATGAGTGGAACAGGCTGGAAGAAATACCCACAACCACAAATACACTCAGCCACCTAATCTTTGATAAAGGTGCCAAACAATCTAACTGGAAGAATGGTAGCCTCTTTAATAAATGCTGCTTGAAACATTGGCTTCCACCTGCCAAGGACTGAAAATACACCCAAGTCTATTACCATATACAAAACTCAAGTCAAAATGGATCACATATCTCAATACTTAAACAGAAACACTAAATCTATTGGGAGAGAAAGTAGGTAAAAACCTTGAAGACATAGGGGTTGGCAGAGAGTTCATGAGCAAAAACCAAACTGCACATGAAACACTTGAAAAAATCAACAATTGGGATCTCATCCTACTGAAAAGTTTCTGCACATCTAAAGAAATCTTCAGCAGAGTAAAAGGAAAACCAATAAACTTAGAAAAAATTTTAGCTGATTGTCCCTTGGACAAAGGACTTCTACCTAGAACATATAAAGAATTAAAAAATTTTAACTCCCCCAAATTCAAAGACCCAATTCAAAAATGGGCAGCTGAGATGAATACACACTTCTCAGATAAAGAAATACAAATGACAAATAAATACATGAGAAAATGTTCAACATCATTAGTCATTCAAGAAATTTAAATTAAAACAACATTGAGATTCCACCTTACCCCTGTAAGAATGGCTAGCATTATGAAATCAACGAATAACAAATGCTGGTGAGGTTGTGAAGAAATAGAAAATCTTCTCCATTGCTGGTGGGAATCCAGACTGGTGAAAGCACTGTGGAAATCAGTTTGGAGATTCCTCAGCAAAGTAGGACGATAGGTCCCATTCAACCCAGCTATTCCCCTTCTGGGTGTTTTCCCAGAAGATCTAAAAACATCGTATCACAACAATACGTGTGCACCTATGTTTCCAGCAGCACAATTTGTAATTACTAAATTGTAGAAGCAACACAAATGTCCATCCACTGAGGATTGGATAAGAAAATTGTAGTACTTTTATATAATGGAATATTACTCAGCTGTAAAGAAAGATAAACTTGAGACTTTTATAGGTAACTGGTCACAAGTGGAAACCATACGAATAAGTGAAATAAATCAGACCTGCATGTACAAGCACCACATTTTCTCACTAGCATAAAAACCTGAAAGAGTTAATAAAAAGTTGGAGGTATGTTAGGCATTGTGAAATGAAAGGAAAAAGCTCAAGGATAAAGGGCAACTGGGATGTGGGAAAAGGAAAGGGAAAGAAGGAGAAATTCTGTATACATGTATATACAGGATAGTCAACATAGTTGATCTACTGTCTTCTATTTCTTTGCTCTAAGAAACAGATAATGAAGGGGCTGGGGATTTAGCTCAGTGGCACAGCACCTGCCTGGCAAGCGCAAGGTTATGAGTTCAATTCCTAGTACTGTTAAAAAAAAAAAAAAAGAAACAGATAATGAGTCCTTGATTGATCAATATTGCAAGTGTCTATTTGTTTTCATGAGAAACCACTTTGAAGCTATCAATATGTAATACAACAAGCATTCTTAATTTCCTACCACTTTGTTTGTAACTCTGTATTGTTTGTATTGTTCTTTTGCTATTTTGTAAGTGGTTGTCTGTTAATGTTTTCCTCCTTTTATTTTTTAAAATAAAAAAGAAAAAAGAAAAAAAAGAAAAACAAATGGCAAATAAATGCATGAAAAATGTTCAATTCATTAGTCATTTGAGAAATGCAAATTAAAACAACACTGAGATCCTATCTCACCTCAGAAAGAATGGCGATCATGAGGAAATCAACTAATAACAAATGCTGGAAGGGCTGTGAGGAAAAAGGAGCCTTTCTCCAGTGTTGGTGGAAATGTAAACTGGCACAACCATTGTGGAAATCAGTGTGGAGATTCATCAGTAAACTAGGATTAAAGGTCCCATTCAATCCAGCTATTCCCCTCCTGGGTATTAAAAAAAAAAAACTAAAAACATCATACCAGATCAATACATGTCCACCCATGTTTATAGCAATACAGTTTGTAATAGCTAAATCTTCAAAACAACCTAAATGTCTATCAACTGAGGAATGAATTAAAAAAAAGTATTTTTATATAATGGAGCATTACTCAGCTATAAAGAAACATAACCTAGAGGCTTTTATTGGTAAATGGGTGTAACCTGAGACCATACTCATAAGTGAAATAAATCAGACTCACACTTGTAAACATCATATTGCTTCTGTAGTATAAGAATCTGAAAGGGGAAATAAAATCTGAAAACTACAACAGATATTGTGAAAGGGACAGAAACTGCTCAAAATGGAAAAAACAGGGGCTGGGGATTTAGCTCAGCGGCAAAGCGCCTGCCTGGCAAGTGGAAGGTCGTGAGTTCGGTTCCTGGTACTGGAGAAAAACCAAAAAAAAAAAAAAAAAAAAAAAAAAAAAGGAAAAAACAACTGGGATGAGGGTAAAGAGAAAAAAAGAGAAGGAAGGAAGGGAAAAATTAGATACATTTTCATACAAAAGATAGCTAGGAGTATTGTAATACTAGTTTCTATTGGTTTATTGAAAGGAACAATTAATGTTTTACTTTTTTTAATCAATCTTGTATGCCTATATCTGGTAATCTGGACAACTACTTTCAAGATAGCAATATGAAATATAACAACTATTGTTGATTTCCTCTCACCTTGTTTTGAAATTCTGTAATTTTATTCCTTCTATGTTGTTTTGTTAATGCCTACAATTTTGTTATTTTGTTTTTGATATTTTCTCTTTGAAATTAAAGAAAAAAAGAAAAATACGTGTATAAGCAAGGATAGCTAGGATAAATATAGTGCTGATGTCTGTTGCTTTGTTGAAAGGAACAGTTAACACTTAAATTGTTTTTTTTTTTTTCTTTTGTCTTGACCAATTTTGCATGCTTATATCTGGTAATTAGAAAAACTGATTTGAAGACAATAATATGCAACATAACAGTCTTTGCCAAATTCCTACCATCTTGTTTGATGAAGCGCTATATCATTTCTAATGTGTTTTTTATTACTTGCTATTGTCTTTAATTGTTTGATCAGTCTTGCATTCTTGCAATTGATAATCTGAGCAACTTCTTTGAAGATAGCAATATGTAATATAACAACCATTGTTAATTCTTATCATCTTGGTTTGAAATCCTGTATTATTTTTATTGTTTTTGTATTATTTTGTTTTTTGTCTTCATTGTTGTTATTTTGTTATTGTTTTCTTTTCTCTTCAAAATAAGGAAACCAAAAAAATCACAAAAGATTAGCCAAATTATAGGGGACTCTAACACTCTATTTATTTTAAATATGCCACTTTGAAGGAAAATAAAGCAGACAGAGAGTGAGACAGAGACACAGACAGAGACAAAGACAGAGACAGGGCTGGAAGAAAGAATATATATATATATATATAAAAGAATACATACATATATAATATATAATAATATATATTATAATAATATATAAGAATATATATGTGTATATATATAAGAATATATATGTATATATATATACAGTTAAAACTCCTTACGTACAATATATTCATTTCACCAAAAGAATTCAGAATAATAGAGGATTATGGGTCAACAAGGAATGTATTAAAGTCTCATTTGAAACCAAAACACATTCTGTAGTTGACAGAAAATTTAATAATTTGCATTTGAAATTGATACTGCTTTTTAGTAGTCAAACTCTAATATGAACCAGGATTGAAAAAAAATTGGAAGTTGGAATATCTTTCTTTACCAGAAAATGAGAAAAAGCATCAAAACAGAGGAAAGATGCCTTGCCTCAAGTTATATTCAGACAAGCAAATATCCTTACTTTTTCCTATTTCCTCCAATTTCTAATTTTTATTTATTAAGAACTCCTATAGTCTTCTTTGATGTTTATATATATATATATATATATATATAGTTTAACTATCTATCTATGTATCTATCTATCATCTATCTATCTATGTCATAAGCATCTGTGCCATGTCTTCTCAGTCTACTCTAGTCACACATACAGCTACAGTACACATTACCTTACACTTTTCCAAGTACCAATGCAGGGGAAAATTAGCTTCCCTGTTTTTATGCCTGAAGACATCTATCTGCTATACTATATATATACATATACATTTTCCCATTTCTCCCATTTCTTGTTTTTATTTAATATGTACTTCTATAGTCTTCTTTGATGTAATATATATGTATATACATGTATATATATAGAGAGAGAGAGAGAAAGAGAGAGAAAGAGGAGGGGTGTAGGGGTAGAGAAAGAGATAGAATATCAGTATTAGTAATGAAGATAAGGGCAAGATCTAGCAGACGTGAGCTTATTATATACTCTTTCCTACATGTGAGCATTAAAGATTCTGTCTACAGGAAAACAGAGGAATTAAAGGACCATAGGGAGCTGATTAAAAATTTGGGGTGTTTGTTCTAAGGAATGATGTAGAAGGTTTTTGTAGCACTATCCAATAAATGAAAAGATGTTGATGGACCACAATGGATTACCATTTTCCGGGAAATATCACAAATTTCATTCCTCTCACAAAAACATAGTAAACACTCCGTAGGTGTCTGTGCCATGTCTTCTCAGTCTACTTCTGTTCACACCTACAACTGTGGTACACATTCCTTTGCACTTTCCCAAGTACCAATTCAAGGGCAAAATGGCTTCCCTGTTTTTCTGCCTGAAGGCATCTATCTGCTGGCAGGTTCAGTCTGGGGTTTTAATGCCCCTGTTGAAAAGCTTATGTTTGTAGCAAAATATTCTCACTTCCTATTCCTTGGTAGAAGAGAAACCCATAGTGAATTCAATATAATTACTCGTAGGGTTCACAGGGAGACCAAACATATTTGTCCACAGGAAAACTAGCTTTTTGCTAGTTTTTCTCCTTCCCAATGTGATCCTCCTTGCTTTCTCTTTAGTCTTTATGTGGGTAACCAAATAAATTTTCTGTTTTTGAACACAAACCAAGGCACACATTCAGTTTTATACATAGAGCTCCACTGTTTATAAAACGTTTTTATTCACGATTCTCCTTTGAGGTGGGGGCAGGGAAATAGGATACAGAATTGTCAACTTCATTGTACTGATGAGGAGAACGCTTTAGATAATCTGAATAATTCTCCCCAAATCACACAGCTAATAAATTGCAAAGTCTGCTTTGATGTGCTAAATAGGATTCTGGCAGCACAAAAAAGAATGAATTGTTTCCCAAAGGAGATCTGTGTGTATTGATTTCATGTATAACCTCAATTTAATTTGTCAGTTTTTGCTAACTTGAAATATCTTAGCTGAACCTTATTAATGTGGATTCTATTCATTTGTACTTTGTGATAACTTGGAAAATGGAGGAATGAAATTTATTTGCCATGTAAAAGTATCATCTAAGAATGCATACTTTTTAGTAGAACCAAATAATTTCCTCAATGCCTACTTCGGGTTTTCCATAAATATCATCCTTTAATGTCTTGTGATGGCCAATACAGACAAAAACCATAAAGCACACTGAGCCTGAGAAAGTTTTATTATTCCTCTAATGCCCTCCAGCATCACAGAATCAAATTTTGCTCTATTCCAAATTGTATTTAGAGAAATGTTCTTGCATTTCCTAATTTTTAATTTTTATTTGACATATACTTCTGTATCATTAACTACAGCAAAACACTTCTAAATCTTTTACAAATATTAATTCTTTTAAAAATCACAAAAGAAAAACTCTTTGAGGATTTTTATAGATAAGGACACAGGCCCATGGAGATTAAGCAGTTTTACTAGTGTTACGTGGTTGGTAAATTGTTAATTCCAAAATCAAATTCAGGAAATACCTCTGAAGTTAAAATTCAGTGATATCATTTGCTCATAGCCCCTTGGAAATCTTTAAATCTAACCTCATTCAGTCACCATGAAAACCTTTATACTCTAACAAATTGTCAATATTAGAAAAGGCTAAAGAGAAGAGATTTAAAATGTTCTTTTCAAGGATACTTCCTTCTCATTCTATACAAATAATTAAGTTATTAAAGTCTCAGAAACTCTAGATGCCTTCATGTACTTTTTATGCCTCTTTAAAATCTATGGTACAGCTTTAAAAATACTGTCAATGACAGTTTTATTTCTGTTTGGTGTTTCCATGTTTTGCTTCTTTCTGAAAAATAAATTTCTTTTTGTATATTGAAAAGATACAATATGGTATGAGGTACATAGGATAAAATGGTTACTACTGTGACATAAATAATTTATCATCTCACAGTTATCCACTTTTTCCAGTGCCAAGAACAGCTACATAACATGACATTTGCAAATTTTATGTCAGCTTTTTGTTTAGGCCATGCTAATCATTTCTGTATCTTTCCAATTTAGTATTGTACTTCCAAATTTATTATGATGAGCACCCTTCCTGACTAAGAAAGGCTTTTGTAACAACAAAGAGAATGAAAAAGAACTACAGGGCTTTTGGGTAATTGTTCTTCTAAAAGTTGCATCACAAAGAGAGGGAAAGTCAGCAGATTCCAAAGTCACTGGCATATCCAAATAATTAGGCCAATTCATAGTTTATCAAATTCTGCACCAACGTTCAGATTGGGTATAGCCAATCAGGGTCAGAATTTTATAGTTATTCATTGTGCTGAGCCAGGATAATTGTCATCCTGAGAAAAGAACTTATTTTCCAGATAAACTTCCCTTATCTCAAAATGTCTTCGTATAATTTTTAACACTTCCATGATCCCTTGTTTGTTTGTTTTTGTTTGTTTTTATTTTGAGAAAGTGTCTTGCTATGTATTCCAGGTTGGCACTGAGTTCTTTAGGTAGACTGAGATGGCCTTGTACTCATGGCGATCCTCCTGCCTCAATGTCCTGAGTGCTGGGATTACAAGCATGCATCACTGTGACTAGCTACTTCAGTGCTAATATGTACAAAGTTCTCATTGAAGCATTCAGATTTTAATAAAAATAAATCATGCAGTACATTTTGTTGCAATAAAGATTTTTATTAATCTTTTTTTTTTTTTTTCTGATACTGGGTATTGAACTCAGGACTTTGTGCTTGCCAGGCAGGTGAAGATGTTTCTATACATTCCTTTTAAGAAAAACAATTTGTTTTCTTCCTAAAATAATCTTATTTTCCTAAGCTTGAATGGCATCACTCTACATTTAGGCTAAATTAAAGTAATTAGATTGTACTGCATTAAAAGCATCAGAATACCAGTTACCTCCATAGGATATTACTTGATGAAGGATTCCCCACATTTTATAAAAGATTAATATATTGAATTGAATATCTAGCTTTCAAAGGAGTTATACTCTTTACTTAATGAAATTTGCTTAGAAAGTACTACAGACTAAAGTTTCTAATATGAAACAGAAATATTTAATTGTACAGTAACATTCATTTTATTGATTTGACTTTGATATACTTTTGTAATCCTATTTTTGTGATTACATAATTTTCTTATTTGAGTCATAATATCATGTTAATGTTGCAACAAAAAATAATAAATTCTAGTTCTTATGTTACATCTAACGGAGCACAACACCAGAGCTTACATAATTATTTCTCCTTGCTTTCAATCAAGTACTGTTAAATAACTCTCATTGATGAAGTTGCCTTATTTCTCTTTAGTCTTAAGTTTGAGAGGAAATATGTATTTCAATAAAATATTTAAGAATAATAATGATGAAATAAATATTAGTGACATAGTTTTGTATTTGACTTTTGAGAAAACAATAGCCAATTCATTTTAAATCCTGGATATCATGAAAATTTTTCAGAAGTGTCTCAGAATTGGATATCGATTTTTACAATGTGGTTTTCTTCTGGGAAGCATATACTTCTACTTCACTTTCCATTATAGAAATCATTTGGAAATATATATATTCAGAGCTCAGATGAAGGCAATTTATAAACCACCACATATTTTATTCTGAGAGGTAACATAAAGTCAACATGCAACAAAACAAGTTAGAGATAGAAAAAGTTCTGTAAAAGGAAGAAAATATGTTCTTGGTTAAAAACCAAAATAAGAGAAAGTGCTCATATATATAATGTGAGCCTATGCTACTCAAATTGCAATGAAGTGCTTTAAAAGATTCACAAAGTCATACTATAAAAACATATCAGAGCACAGGGGGATGGTGCTTTACAAAATATATACAGCATCACAAATTGTCCTACAAAAGTATATATATATATATATATATATATATATATATGTATAATCAGAGCCTAATGCCATGAAGTACCATTAAGTTAATTGACTTAATAAAATTAGTCTTCATGTTTCTAATATGCCTATGGTGATCCTAAACTTTATGTTCTATGGATCCAAGAAGGTATATATCTTACTGTGGTTCATTCACCAAGATAAAGACACTTCACGAGGCATTTGGAATCTAGCCAGCTAGCTTTCTGAATGGGTAATGAAATTTCTCCAACTTTGAGGTTTTTACTTTTAGGTTTTTAGAATGGACAACTTAGTATACTTTTCAGTATTCTGTATTTCCTACTCATAAAACTATTTCATAAATATATCATCAATACATTAATCACTGTAAGTTTATGCTTATAATTTGATGAAGTAATCTACATTAGTATACAGCGCCATGCAATTTTGATCTGAAGACTGCTTCGGACTTCCTCAGCCTTTGGCTTTGAGCAGCTATTCTTTGGTGAAAATTTCTAGTTTAGTTTACTAGTACCTTGAAGTTTCTAGTGAACTGTGTTAAAATAAATTAATGCAGATATTTTTGGGAATCTGCTGGAAAGGCAAAATTAGTTAGCCCAAAATTATGATACACAACTTAGGTTATTTCTTGTAAATGTCATAAATGATGTGTTAAATGCCTTCTAAAATTAGTATGAGTACTTTCAACCCAACTTCTGCTATCCTAAAACCACATAGTACTAACTAACCAGTCATTGTAAAGATTCAGTAACTTCCTTCTTTAAGGATCAAAGGGATTTCCCTTCCACATTTTTTTTGTACTGGAAATTGAACTCAGGACCTTGTGCTTGCCAGACAGGAGCTGTGCTGCTGAGATATATCCCTAGCCCCTCCTTTACACTTTTAGGTCAGACTATGAACTCTCAATTTTTTTTCTCTTAACATTTTTGGTTTGAGAAATCTAGGCTCACAACCTTTTCCTTTGTTTACACAATGAACGTGTGTGTATATATTTGTATATGTGTGTATATATGTGTGTGTGTGTGTTGAGCATTGAACCCTGTCCTTTGAGCATGCTAAACTTACCATTAATCACTAAGATGTATCCCCAGCTTCTGAACTCAGGTAGTGGGCTTCTAGAAGTGGTTCACCAACTAACTATTACTGGCTTCTGTGTTGCTCACCTCTCCTCTGGGAGTTAGATTATGGGTTCTTCTTTTCTCTAGCAAAGAATAAAGTGAAATGAGCAAAAAACCACTGGCAAAAATTTATTTGACAAAGTAAAAGCAAAGAGTGGGTGAGAAACTGGCTCTGCAGCACAACATTTGGCTGAGTAAAGGTGAAAAAAAGGGTAAAAGAAACAATTAATGTACATTGTCTCTGGGAAATGCAATGTGGGCTATTGTGGAAAGTTATGACTAAGTTCTTCCTTTTATGCTCTCCAAGTCTGGAGGAATCCCATGAGGAGAGGTGGTGTTTGAGTCCCACGCCTCAGCCTGGTCTAGCCCATCCTATGGAATACCCGCTAAAATTCTTCTGAGAAGTTCACATGTAGGGCTTTGGGAACTGCTCTACTGTTCTGGTCACCTACTACCCAAGACAGTTTTGCCGTGCTCTAATCTGCTATCTCACTTCCACAATTAACTGCTAGAATTCTTAATTGTATCAAAGTATATTTTTGACACTCTAGATGTTGTCCTTTGTTTGTGGAAAAGGGTCTTAAAAGTAGGTTTAAAAACTTTTTGGTGGGGGCTGGGGATATAACTCAATGGCATAAGCACCTGCCTGGCAAGCGCAAGGTTCTGAGTTTGATCCTTGGTACTGAAAAAAACAAAGATTATAAAAACTTTTTGGATATGTCATAACTCAACCTCCTTTTGCAATAATATTTAATGACTGATTCAGGGTTTATATATATTTTTACTGTAAAATTAAATTTATTTCCCAAGTAATGGAAGTGTGTGCGTTCTATACTCTGCAATACCTTTGAGAAACCTTTTACTGTTGCTAAATATTTGTCAATATGCAATAAAAGTTATTGTTCATATAGTCATCACTAAATAAACTCTATAGCATCTCTTTTCCAGTAGAACTTTCTGTGGTGATTAAAATGTTCATAGGGAATACAGTATCACCAGTAAGGTTGCCCATAACCCCATACAGGTACTGAATGCCTGGAGTGTGGGCAGTGTAACAAAACACCTTGATTTAAGATTTTATTTTAATGAATTTAAATGTAAATAATCACAGATACCCAAGTGCTACTCTATTAGACAGAAAATATACAGTATATACACAGAAATTAGAATTTTATCTTACAAATACTGATTAATTCAAAGATTAAAATGACTGAATTAGAGTTAGTATACCTTTACAAATATTTAAGTAAAATTCTTTCTTATGTCAAAATATGCTTCAATAATTTACCTGAAATTTAGAATTTAATATTATAAGACTGTAGTTTCTTTTCCTCCTATATTTTGAAAAGAGGGGGGCTGGGGATTTAGCTCAGTGGCAAAAGCGCCTGCCTGGCAAGCGCAAGGTCATGAGTTCAGTTCCCGGTACCGGAGAAAAACCAAAAAAAAAACAAGAAAAGAGGATACTCATTACTTCATATATTGTTTTTGAATAATTTTATGTTATTATGGGAATCTGTGCCTACCCAAAATATAATTTAAGAAGCATTGCATTTCCTGATCTATTTATATACCATACCTATACCATATCTATTTATATGTCATATCTATTTCCTGATCTATTTACATAACATTTTGGTTTGGAAATCTAGAAAAACTTCTGGTGGTTACTAACAGAATAAAGTGAATGGAATTCTGATTTGTCTGACATCACAGCATACAATACACACTCACATATATGGACTGTAGTGGTGCTGAGTTTATAAAGCTATCTTCTGCATATTAAATGTCAGTGTGTGTATTCACATATTGCAAACTCTAGCCATTTTTAAAAATATTTGATTTTCATAGCCTTTAAATTATAACATTATAAAAATAAAGAGGATAAGTCAGAAGATAGAGGAAGAAACAAGAAATTGTATGTTTTTATTTCTCCTGTTTTTTTTCCTCCCAATAAGGTGAGAGAGATACTGCAGGACTGTGAGAGGAATGAGCTCAACTAGAAAGATTTGACTGAGATACTATATACAATGTCTAATTCACAGCCCTGAATATGTGGTATTGAAATTTTCTAGGATATCATTACTTTAATGTGGATCCTGACTTATCACCTGCTATGAGAGTCACTGACAAAAAGCAAGACACAGATCCAATGTCTATATGGGATTCCACTGGCATCATTTAATCTTGATATTTGGTTTTCATAAGGCTACTCAAGTGGAGTATGGGAAATTGTCAGCAAACATATATCATAATTACCTGGTTATGGAGGAAAAGTTTATCATAAACCACATCCAGTTCTTAAAGGTTTAAGCAATTCACAGTTAAAAATGGGATCATATTAACCAACTTATGAACTTGAAAAAACGGGAAGGGAAGAAAATGTTTATAACTCTACTCACTGGAGAGTATCTTAGGAATCATCATAATCTTTTCTAAACTAGAAATAAAGTTTAAATTATGCACTTTTATCTACCAAAATGAATTAGTGTAATGGTGAATTATGAGGCATCATTGTTTTTATTCCTTTGTTCATTCAAGAAGTATGTATTAAACATGTTCTAAAAATGTGTTACAAAAAATAAAATAAGGGAATTACAGTCTGATTCTCTGCCTTCCGTGCACCCGTGGCAGACAGAAATTCCTCACTCAGAAGCCCCTGGGACTGCTCTCACCAGGGTTCACGTGTGGGCCCCCCCTGTGCGTTCCCTGCACCAAATGAGCAAGTTCTCCAAGAGCTGATGGTCCAGCGGTTTGAGTTCATGCTTTACTTGCGCCCAGACTCCCTGGAGGGCTGCAGGCATGGGCAGTCTGTGACTGCTCTTTCAGTTGCCCTGGTCTGGCTCCTGCACACATCCTGAACTGATTAAGAAGCAGAACCAGGCAGGCTGTGACCCGCTCCAACCACCACGGTTCCCAGCTGAAACTTGCGGAAGAAGTCAAGTATTTCCCATCTGCTTCCTGGGGAAAAGCCAGCAACTGTAACCCATCACCATTACAGTCTGAGTCTCTGCACTCTGTGCACCTGCAGCAGAAAGGAGGTCCTCATTCAGAAGGCCCAGGGACTGCTCTCACCAGAGTTTGCATTTGGGCCCTCCCTTCATGTGCCCTGTGCCAAGCAAGCAAGCACTCCAAAAGCTGCTGGTCCCATGATACGAGTACATGTGTTACTTGCACCCAGACCACTAATGGGTCACAGGCATAGGTAGGCTGTGACTGCTGTCAGTCGGGCCTGCATCTGGTTCCTGGATGTGTCCTGAACTGACTGGAAACACAGAATCAGGTGGTCCAAAACCTGTCAACTCTGCAGTTTGTGTGTGGGTTTTGCCTGTACCCTGAACTATCTGGAGAAATAGGTCCACTGGATTGGGAGTGTCACACCAGTGCAATGTGAGTCTGGGCCATGCAAGGGGATGCTGAGAAAGATGGTCTGCCATCAGCTGACACCAATGCCCGTGTCTGAGACCTGGGAAAACTAGATACAAATCAACAAGTGCTGGAAAAACCCAGACTAAGTACTGCTTCTCAGTGGCTACTGAGGGGCAAACCTACCAACAGGAAAACTAGGGACACTAGCATTCTTTGCTGTGCAGCCACTGAAGAGGGAAACTGAGCTTTCCACATCTGGTAGCAAACATGACAAAACAAAGGACTAAAATAAAATTCCAGAACTCCACCCAACTCAGAACAAGTCCAGGAGACATCAACATAGGAGAACTTAGTAAACACATACGTGACATAGCTGAAATGATTGCAATGGAAGTAAAGAAACAACTCAATAAGGCCATAGAAGAGATGAGATCAGAAATAATCTCTCAGGCAAAAAAATGAAATCACAACAATAATGAAAGAACTGTTCAAAACATCTGAAGAAGAAACATAAGAAAATAGAGGCACAAAGGCAATGGATGAAAGCAATATATGAAAAATATAGAAAGGACTGAGAACGCATGAACCAAATTCAAAGAGACTTCCAAAAAAACAAAGCTTCCGCTGAAAGCTGGCAAAACCGCTTGAATGAAGCTGAAGATAGAACTTCCGACCTTGAAGACATCATGGCAGCTAGTGACAGTGAAAGAAAGGATCTCGTAAAATCAACAAGGATCCAGGAAATATCAATTCAACAGCTGCAAGATGAGGAAAAGAGGAATAATGTATGCCTAATAGGAGTCAATGAAACAGCAGGAGGCAACACAACTGACATAAAAAGAATATTTGTAGAAATAATAGAAGAAAATTTCCCAAGTATGGAAACAGAACCTGATATACAGGTAAATGACACATATAGAACTCCAACCAACCACAACCAAAATAAAACTACACCCAGACATATAAGAGTCAAGTTCCCAGATCTCCAGCTAAAGAACAGAATATCAAAAGCTGCTAGAGAAAAGAAACAGATCACCTATAAAGGAAAGCCCATCAGAATCACGGCAGACTTCGCAGCACAAACTATCCAATTGAGAAGAGCTTGGATTGAAGTATTACAGGTCCTGAGACAGAACAGCTTCCAACCAAGACTGATGTACACTAACAAAGTATCCCTCAAATTCAACAGAGAAATAAAATATTTCCACCACAAAGAACAGTTGAAGAACTTCGTGAGAGCCAAACCAGCACTACAAACAGTATTAAAAGATATTCATCTGGAGAGAAAAATCTGACCGCAATTTCAAAAACAATAATAGAAAGGAAATGTCAAGAAGAGCAAGCAAGTGAACAGGTAGAAAAAGTAGGAAATCAACAGAAGTAAATAAATGACAATGATAAATCAACACATATCGTTTATAACTATAAATGTAAATGGCCTCAATTCACCAGTCAAAAGAAACAGATTGGTAGAGTGGATTTAGAAACAAAATCCAATGATGTGCTGTATACAGGAAACACATTTTACTCAAAAGTAAATCCATAAACTAAAGGTCAAAGGATGGAAAACAATCCTCCATGCAACAGGAACCCAGAAAAAAGCAAGTGTAGCTATTCTGTTTGCAGACAATGTAAACTTCAAACAGACAACAATCAAAAAAGATAAAGAAGGTCACTATGTGGTTGGCAGGGGAAAATAGCAAGAAGATAAGATAACGAACATAAACATGTATGCACGAAATATCAGCGCTCCAAAATATATCAGACAAATCTTAACAGGAATGAATATCCATATAATTAATAAAACTATTGTAACAGGGGACCTCAACACCCTATTGACACAATGAGTCAGGTCAACTGCACAAAAAATCAGCAAGGAAATCACAGATTTGAACCAAAGCTGTGAACAAATTGACTTAGTAAATGTATACAGAGTGTTCCACCACACAAGATCAGGATACACATTTTTCACAGCTGGACATGGGTCTCTCTCTAAAATAGACCACATTTTAGCCCGTAGAGCATACCTACCGAAATGGAAAACAATTGAAATTATCCCATGCATCTTATCTGACCACTGTGCAATGAAATTGGAAATTAACAACAACAAGAACTACAAAAAGCACATAAACATTTGCAAATTAAACAACCTCCTCAACAACCAATGGGTCACAGAAGAAGTTGAAGAAGAAATTGAAACATACCTACATACATATGAAAATGTAAATACAACTTACTGGAATCTATGGGATGAAATGAAAGCAGTCCTCAGAGGGAAATTTATAGTGGTGAATTCACACATAAGGAAAACAGAAAGAGAACAAATAAACAGTCTAATGCTGCATCCTAAACTTTTAGAAAAAGAAGAAGAATTCAAGCACAAAGCACAAAAAAGGGAGGAGATTATAAAGATTATGGCAGAAATTGATGCAATTGAAATAAAGAAAACCCTACAAGAATTAAATGAATCCAAGAGTTCTTTCTCTGAAAGAATAAATAAAATTGATAAACCCCTAGCCAAACTTACCAAAAGAAGGAAGGAAAGAACTCAGGTTCATGCAATACACAATGAAAAGGATGAAATTACTACAGATTCCCCAGAAATTTAGAAGATCATGCATACCTACTTTGAAAATCTTACTCCCATAGGATAGAAAACTAAGAAGAAATGCACAGATTCCTAGATTTGTATGTATTTCTGAGGTTGAGTCAAGAAGATATAAAATTTCTGAACAACCCAATATCAATTAATGAGATTGAATGTGTGATTAAAAACCTACCAACAAAGAAAAGCCCAGGCCCTGATGGATTCACAGCAGAATTTTACAAGAAATTCACACAAGATATAACTCCAACACTCCTCAAATTCTTCAATGAAATTGAAAAGGAAGCAGTTTTCCCTAACTCATCTCTGGAGGAAAGCATCATACTGATACCAAAACCAGAGAAATACCCAACCAAGAAAGCAAACTAGAGACCAGTCTCCCTAATGAACATAGATGCAAAGATCCTCAATAAAATACTAGCAAATAGAATGCAGCAAATCATCAAAAAAATCACACATCATGACCAAGTCAGATTCATTCCAGGAATGCAGGGTTGGTACAATATTCACAAATCTATAAATATTATATGCGATATCAATGGATCCAAAGACAAAAACCTCACGAACTTCTCAGTAGATGCAGGAAAAGCTTTCAACAAAGTCCAACATGCATTCATGATCAAAACTCTACAGAAAATAGGAATACACGGTCTTTACCTTAATCTGATGAAAGCCATCTGCGACAATCCAACAGCCAACATCATTCTAAATGGACAAAAACTGAAAGTTTTGACTTTAAAATCAGGAACAAGACAAGGATGTCCGCTGTCATCACTTCAGTTCAATATAGTTCTGGAACTATTAGCCAGAGCAATTAGATTAGAGAGAGAAATAAAAGGAATAAAGATAGGAAAGGACAAAGTAAAACTATCACTATTTGCAGATGACATGATACTTTACATGCAGGACCCCAAAAACTCCACAAGAAGACTCCTTGAATTAAGCAACAAATTCAGTGGTGTAGCTGGATACAAAGTCAACACCCAAAAATCGATAGCATTCTGATAAACAAACAACAAACAGACTGAGAGAGAAATTAAGGAAACCATACCTTTCACAATAACATCTGAGAAACTTAAATATTTAGGAATCAATCTAGCAAAAGAAGTAAAATATCTATTCAATGAATACTACTCTACTCTGAAAAAATAGATCTAGGAGGATTTCAATAAATGAAAAAATATTCCTTGCTCATGGATAGGAAGAACCAGCATTGTAAAAATGGCCATACTCCCAAAATTGCTGTACAGATTCAATGCAATTCCCAGTAAACTACCATTAACATACCTCACAAATCTCGAGAAAACATGCCTTAAATTCATCTGGAACCAGATAAACTCGAGGCCTTTATAGGTAAATGGTCACAACTAGAGACCATACTCATAAGTGAAATAAATCAAACATACATGTGCAAGCACCGCATTGTCTCAGTAGTGTAAAACCTGAAAGTCAATTTCAACTGGGAGGTATGACAGACATTGTCAAATGATAGAAAAGTACTCAAGGGTTAAGGGCAACTGGGATGTGGGAAAACAATAGGGAAAGAAGGAGAATTTTGTACATATATACATGGTAGTTAACATAGTTGATCTACTGTCTCCTATTTCTTTGCTGAAAGAAACTGTTAATGAGTCCTTGATTGATCAGTATTGCATGTCTATTTGTTTTCATGAGAAACCACTTTGAAGATATCAATATGTAATACAACAAGCATTGTTAATTTCCTACCACTTTGTTTGTAACTCTGTATTGTCTATATTGCTCTTTTGCTATTTTCTAAAAGGTTGTCTGTCTGTAAATGTTTTCCTCCTTTTATTTTTAAAATAAAAAAAGAAAGTCTAAGCTCAATAATTTGACTTTAATATGGATATAAGTACAGAAATAAGTTGTCATGTTTATATACACATGTATATAAATCTATATGTAATTTACACACAAATTTAATGTTCATCAAGATGGGGTTATTCCTATTTTATTTAATTTCTTAGTTCCAATTTGAAAATATTATATGTTCCATAGTGTAAGAAACAAAGATATAAATCTATTTTCCACATGTAAGGTTTGTAGCTCTTGCATTTGAAAGGGTCTCTAAACAATAGGGAAGGGGGAGGGGAGAAATAGTCAATTAAGAATGATTTCTGCTGCGATAACACTTGTAAAGCTCTGGCAGTTAAGAAGTTACCCCTTTTAGTTTAATGATTTGCTTTAAAACACACACATACCCCCCTCCACACACACACACTAATTGTTTACAGAGCAAGGAGGTTAAAGATTAACACAGGGCTGGATATATTGTATCCTCCCAGTACTCTCAGGAGAAGAGGAAAGGGGGATGGGAATGCGCATTAGGGGATAAATAACTCTGTGTGAACATTGTCAATAGGTCAGTCTGTTTGTTGAGCTGGCACCTCTTTCTTTTTTGGTTTGTTTTTTTGCTACTGGGAATCGAACTCAAAACCTTGCACTTTCCAGGCAGATGCTGTTCTGCTGAGCTATATCCTCAGTCCTAGCACCTCTTTCTGGTTCTTGCAAGATCTAAAAAGTTAAAGAAATAGATCTCATTTCTCTTGCTCCCATTCCATGGTCTAATCTGCACACTGCACATAATAATATGGGAAGGGGTTTTATTTCTAACAATAGTGAGAAATCACTCTATATAATACACTTTGTGCAGCTTGGTGATTTCAGTAGTCTCCCCCGTATTCAGTTTCACTTTCTGTGCTTGTAACCCATGAACAACTAAGGTCTTAAGTACAGCACAACACTGCATACAGCACAAAACTGCCTATTTTGAAAGAGAGCAAGAGAGAGAGAGACAGAGAGAACATTCATATAACCTTTATTACTTTAAATTTTTATAATTGTTCTATTTTTAGTATTAATTATTGACATCAAACTGCTACTCTACTTACTTTATAAATTCACGTAATAAAGAATGTACAAGTTTTGCTATTATCTGTGGTTTCAGGCATTCACTTGGGATCTTGGAAATTATGCTCTGTAGGTACAGGGGACAAACGTTTCTTTTAACAAATTTCTTGTAAAAAATCACTGATTCGAAGGCACTCATTAATTTTAAGATCTTGAAGGATTTTGTAAAGTTATCCTGCAAAATTGTGTATGAATTGATCTTAAAGGATTTTGTGAAGTTTCCTGAAAAAAATTGCATTGACTCACATTTGTTTTATAATGTATAAGATAATCCTTTGATCTCATTAAAACAGGATTACTATCGCTTTTCCATTTGCCTAATTGGCATATCATCATGTCTCTAAGTATGTGGCATTGGAAGATAGTTCAAACTATTAAAGAGAATAAAAAATAATCATTAAAAAATTTATTATATGGCAGTTATATTTATTTATTATATGGCAGTTATAACTCAGTAAACTGTTAATTTTTAATAAATTTATTTATATGTGATTTATTTGATATAAGAAAAGCTAGAATTTTTACTTGTTTGGGGTCCTGTTTAGTGTTAATAATTTGATAGGTTATATGAATTCTTTTAGTTTTAGGAATAATTTCCTCTCTCCCACTAATTTGAAATGTACTTCTTAATACATTGTGGGTATAACTGGATAAATATAATGAAAATTGCAAATTAATTTTTTATTTCAATTACAATTTGAAAACAATGTGGACTGAGTTATGTAGATTAGTTTACATGAAATCATTAATAAATATAGCAAAACTGTAAATTTTTGCAAAATGTTTACATTAAGAGACACATCAATAATCTTCCTCAAAATACTCTCCCTTGCTTCAAGCACATGTACGCCATCCTGCCACTTTTTGAGGCAGTTGCGAAAGTCCTCCTTTGTCAGTGTTTTTAGTTGTGCTGTTGTGGCTCACTCAATGTTCTGAATCAATTCTATCTATACCTCTGCCTTTCACGGTCACTTTGAATTTGGGGAAGGGCCAGAAGTCCAGATCCAGTGAATTTGGGAAGGGCCAGAAGTCCAGATCCAGTGAATAAAGCAAATAAGAGCACACTATTATGTTTTTACAGGTGTGACTTTCCAATGGATGACACTTGATATCAGCATTCCCCATATTTTTCATAATACCTCCTAAAGGCCCTCACAAAAGCAGTCTCCCAGAAGAGCTTTGGGACATGGCAAGAATTATGGGGTTAATGTGTTAGAAGTGAGGAGAAAGAGTATTTTGAGGTGGATTAATATTAATGAAACTTTTACTGTAATATATTTTTAATTTATACTTGAGGTTCACCAAAAGACTGAAAAGTGATTAATTTTTTCTTTAAACATGCATTATATTTCAACTAGAGCTTGTATTTTGTTTTTCAATTTTTCTATATGGAGAATTGTATTATAATATCAAATAAATATATACATATTTTCTAGAAGGTTTGGGTTTTCTTTTTATATATTGATTTACTTAGCCTTTTGTGATTACTGGTACACAGCATGAAGTTAATAAATTATTTTGGAAGGATTATGCCAGTGATATTTATTAAATAAGGAGAGTTTCTCTAATTTGAAAAGTCAAGGATTTTATATAGTATAAAAATTGTTATTCCTATTTATGTATGGATTTTTATATTTAATAATTTCAATTTAAATGGTTAGCCTTCCCAGTATTTATCATGATATATTATGGTAGTCTTTAACATTTAGTAACAGAGCTCCTTCCTATTGACTTTCTTTTTGAAAATTTTCATCAGTACTTTTAGCTGGGACAACTGTACTGCTGATGTCTGGTGATATGTTGAACGGAACAGTTAATGCTTAAAGTTTTTTATATTTTGATCAATTTTGCATGCTTATATCTGGTAATCTGAGCAACTGATTTGAAGATAACAATATGCAATAGAACAATCATTCTTAAATTCCTACCATCTTGTCCAGTGAAACTCTATCATCTCTAATTTTTTTTAATGATTATTTTTTATTCACTTTAATAGTTTGAACAATCTTCCATGCTTACATCTGGTAATCTGAGCAACTTAGTTGATGATAACCATATGTAATATAACAACCACTGTTAATTCCTATCATCTTGTTTTGAAACCCGGTATCATTTTTAATCTTTTTGCTTTGTTTTGTTTATGTCTGTTATGTTGGTATTTTGTTATTGTTCTTTTCTGTACTACTCTCTTTAAAATAAAATAAAAAAAGAAGAACTTGCAACCTACTCTTTTTAATGATAAATATATAATTGACTACAGTGCTTTTTGGTTTTACCAGTAGAAATTTCAAGACAAAGTTGAAGTTTATAACAATTAGCTTCACTTTTATGTTTTGTGTACATTACAGGTACCTCTTGCTGCAAAAAAACACCAGCACAACATTTAGAAGCATCAACATGATTTTCCGATTGTCTATGAATTAAATGAGTTTATCTAGACACTTTTTATTTAAGATATTTTATGCAGCTGAAGTCAGAGGGAGGTTGGATTGCAGTCATCTAAATACTCAGTTGGGTTAAATATTAAAGATAGCTTTTTCAGTGATGCGCCTGGCAACTAACCTCACTTTGGGTAGCCCTAGTAAATCTCTACTTTCTCAAACTTCAACACCTGATACCTCTACATACAGCTTTCTTACAATATGAGTAGTGTGACTTCTTAATGACTGATGGTCTCACAGAGAACAGAGAAGCTAGGAGGAAGCTATAGACTTTTCTGACCTGATAAGTAAGATTTCCCATGATGGAAACATAATGCTTGACACACAGTGTTGAAAGCAGAGGTTTAAATTGGCTGATGGTTACAGGAGATTTAGTCTATGTTCAGTTGGTTATTTGCATGGATAAACGTAGTGAAATGAATCCTGAGCAAATAATTCTCTAGCTGACCCATTTTAAGCAGGAGTCCAGGTTCAAATGAAAGATACTTTCATACCCATGAGGCTGTAATGGCTGGGGTTTTGCTAATTTCTCTGAAGCCCTCAAGGCATCTTTCTTATATCTGTACAAAGTGTTTGGCTCCTTTCAAATGTCACTAATCTCTTCAGCAATCATACCTCCTTTGGCACTAAGTTTATACATGATTCCTTGTGGGCCAAATTTTAAGTTTTCCAAATGTTTATGGTCTGCTTTTTTGCCCCCATTTTCATTAAATGGCTAAAATCTGGCTAAAATCAACCAACCAGCATTATGCATGGCACAGCCCAATTATTGGGCTGCCTTGAAATTTCCTCCATCAGATCAAGTAGTCAACTGAACTTAATTTCAGTTTTCCAGCAAGTCTCAGGACATGAGTAAAATGTAGACAAATTTTCTGTGAGAGTATAACACAAATGGCTTCTAGTTCAATTGCCAGTAAAATACTTATTCCAAAGTGGAACCTCCAGAGCTCCAGAGCCTGGCCTTTAGTGTTCACATTTCTATTAGCACTCTAATTGTCTGTCATTCAACTAGAAACACCTGGGATTGTACTGATTGCAGTGTTCTAGAGCTTCTCTAGTCCACATCTCCAAGGGTTTTCAACCTCCTCTTCAAACTAGTTACAAAGGCTTGTAAACCGCAGAGTGCTATAGGTTCATGAACTTCATTCTTTCCTTGGTTCTGGTTGCAAACTGAGTTGGATGAGAACCAAATAAAATTGAATGGATGGGCTTAATGTTGACTTTATGGGGAAATTTGTTTTGGTTCTTATCCAGTTTTGTTTATGACCACAATCATGGAGAGAATTAAGTTTGTGAACTGAGATACCACTGTATTTCGTATAGTTGTAGAAATGACCCCACCTCTCTGTACCAATTTTCTATATCAGCAAGCTTTCCTGTTGCTGAAGTACAATATCCAACACCCATTATTTTAAAACGGAAAGGTTTAATTTGTGTCATGTTTTCAAGGTATTCAGTCCATGATGAACTGTTTCCAAGGCAGAAACATCAGACCAGAATGACAGGGATGCTTAGTTTATGGTGACCAGAAAACAGAGCAGGGAAGCATTGTCAGGGAGGAAGGTATAAGGAAACAGCTTTAGGTTCCAAGGTCATGCCTCCATGACTGACCCAGACATCCTCATAAGCATGTTCTTCTAATCCACTTAGCCTCTCCCCAATCCATCAGGTTGACCTAGTTAAGTCTGACCTATATATTGACCTAGGTCCACAACTTAGGAAACATTACTTCCACTTTATCTTATTAGTAGAAAGGAAGTTGCTGATTCAGCCATAATTCAGGGTTAAAGACTGCAAAAGCACATAAATAAAAGGAGCTGTGATTTATTGTGGACATCTTTATGGATGAGTCACCACAACAAAATTAGCTTTTCTTTTTTCTAGAGTAGGTTTTGTATTTTATTACTTTATCATGCATGTTTTTATTAAAAGATGCCTTTTTATGAAGAAGCTAAATGAAATTAAATAATAAATTCATATTTTTGCAGGTATTATAAAGTTGTACATGCCATAGATTATGTAGTGGGAATTGCTTGAGTTGATAAATGAATAATTTATAAATTTGATCATAATACTGTAATTATAAGTTTAAAAACAGTTTATAATGGATGTTCCTATTTTTGTTAGAATTTAAAATTTTCATTTCAGTGTAATATCAACCAAGTGATCCACAAAGTTAAAAATGAGACAAGAGAGAAAGACAGAGGCAAATATAATTATATCTCAGTAACATTTCTGGAAACCATATGATTCTATTAAATATAATCAGTGTAACTACACATATTAACATTTTGCATTTTTTTACTTCATAAAAGTGTCTCCTAATTGATACAACAGTACATAAATCAATATTTCATTCCCATATTTATAATTGGATTAAGAGTGGCAATGGACTGCATGATCTTGATCTTTTTTGTTTGTGTGACTAAGATTCTAAGATTCTTCCCAAAAGATTTCATTCTCCATGCCCAGTACTACTTAATATATAAAGTGTCATCAAAAGCTGATTCCGTATATCTCCTCCTCTATATTTGTCCTTCTATTTCTGTCATCCAAGTTTTGACACATAATACAATAAAATTATTACTTTGTTGTTATTTTTCTTTTTTCACATATAATAACTCCAGTCATTTCTGTTGCAAAAAGCCCTTTCTTGTACTAAAGATCATCATATTTTACTTGATTTTGTACTTTGCACATCTTCGTTGTATGGGCAAAAGTGCAGGTCAACATCAAGAAAAATTGTGCCCTCTTTGGCCTCTAGATCACTAAATATGCCACTTAAGTTGCCCAGAATGTCATCTCCACTTCCTAGTGCCCAATCATCTGCCTGACTCATTAAAAACTTTCCCAAGGTCAGTGATCCTAATTATACAATGACACTTATTTCTCTAGCCTTTTTTTGCCAGTGCAAAATTCAAGTACTTGATGGAAACAACTATAATTGCCCTATGAATGTTTTTATATATGCATAATTTTCTTTAGTTCCATTTTCTCCCACATGAAATCAAAGAACTGACTTCAGAAACCTTGCCTATTATTTCTTTTATGACTCTTCACTCAGTCCAGCAAACTGTTAAGCATTTAGTAGATATCCAGCAAATGTGTTGACTAAGAAAGCCGGTAGCAGACCTCAGTGACTATAACTCTGTACTACTTTTCTGTACTTAAAAAAGAATATTGTAAAGGTAATTTACCATTAGAAACATGTTTTGAAATCCTTGAACTGAGAATACTCTTCAACAATTGCATGAAATACTGCTGCAATTATAATGATTTCTGGATGCCACTCTGCTACAAATCTGCCACCTGGCAACAAAAGAAAATGCCATTTAAAGAAAACTGGTTAAAAAGTGCTGTGCAAGGCCAAAGTGCCTCCTATTACATACTACATCAAACTATACAATTTTGTGTCATAAAACTTAAAATGATTTTGAGGAAATTTCGTCTAACATAAAAACTTTTTGAAAAAACAACATCCTCCACAAAGACTAGGTCTCCTCTGATCTACAAGAACTATTTTGTTTCTTCAATTTGTTCGGTAGAATTAGAATGATTCTATCTGATGGGTACTGTATGATAAATAAGTTTCAATAACTAGGCCTTTAAAAAAAAAATAACTAGGCCTTTAAGTCTAAAAGTCTGTCAAACTTTTAACCCATAGCTGGGAAAACCTACCAATCAAATGACAGGATACAGTTAGAAGAATAAAACTGAACAAATAATAGAACTAAAATTTTATAATAAAATTCTCAAAGTATTAAAAATGCTATGTATGTAGAAGAAATATAGCTCCCAAACTGCTAGATGTTAGACACACTAAGTTAGTGTCCCTTAAAAATCAAAGAATGAATTGCAAAAGATAAAGAGGTTAAGAATAGGAAAGACTTATTGGGGAATAGGAAGAACTCCTGAGAGACAGGAGGAGCCCCAGGAGTAGGCTGCCACTGAAACCTTTCTCCAGGTGCGAATTATACAGCAGAGTCACAACGTGGGTACAACTGTAGGCCAAACTTCCATTCAATTACAGGACTGCAAGCATAGCTGCTTAACTAATATCGGTCTAATAAGGAAATAGGTCACACAACAAGGGTACTTTGAAAGAACAAAGGCATTTTGGAGAAGGGATGGGTCGAGATGCTCTGGTCATCCACCTGGGCAATTTATGTCTATCGGGACTTCCTGGAAGAGGTTACACCAATTACAGTGTCATTCCAAGTTATTACGTATCCCTTAGGGAAGCATGGAGGCCTGAAAATTGCACCTTTATCTTGAGGCCTGTTTTTTTTCAAATTCACCTCCAGTGACAATTCCAACATCTTTTTTTTTTTTTTTTCTGCTGACTTCTTTGACAGACCAGTCCCTTTCTGGCTGTATATTAATTTCTATCTAATTTAGCTGCCCACAATATTATGAAAATAGTTTAAAAGTTAAGATGAAAGTTTAATAGCAAAAAATACTTTAGAAAACTATTGACTTCTATTCCTTGAAACAATTCTTAATGGCCTGTGATGTAAAATGTGTAGATAATACTTTCAACTTGCTGTTATCATCAAATTGCTTCTTGTTCCCCCGGAATTGTTCTATTCCTTTCCCTGTTCTACAGAATAGCTTCTTCTCATACTGTCAGATTCCTGACTAATTGTCTCTTTCCAAAAATGGTCTTTGCTTAACCTCAAATCTTATCTATATTCTGCTTGATATTCTCTCCAGTTGCTTTTCAAATTTATTTAAATTACATATTGACAAATAAAAATTGTGTATATTTATGGGGTAGAAACTGTCATAATGATTTTTTAGTAATCTTGGAATGATTAAATTAAATGAATTGTATCTTTGTGCATTCTTTCAAAAGACTTATCATAATTTGTAACTATAGATTTATTTTGTGATTATTTCCTTAATGACAATCTTTGCTAAGCAATAACCTACGTGAAGGTAGAATAATATCTATCTTTATTCTTTGCCATTCTATACCTCATATCTAACACTATAACCCACACTTCGTATTTTATTTTTTTTTATTTTTTTAAAAAAGGTGGAAAACATTAACAGACAATCTTTTACAAAATAGCAAAAGAACAATACAAACAATAGAGTTACAAACTGGTAGGAAATTAACAATGCTTGTTGTATTACATATTGATATCTTCAAAGTGGTTTCTCTTGAAAACAAATAGAGACATGCAATATTGATCAATCAAGGACTCATTAACAGTTTCTTTCAGCAAAGAAATAGGAGACAGTAGATCAACTATGTTAAATATCCTATATATACATACATGCAAAATTTCTCCTTCTTTTCCTTTTCTTTTCCCACATCCCAGTTGCCCTTTATCCTCCAGCGTTTTCCTGTCATTTCACGATGTCTATCATACCCCAAGTCTTTATTAACTCTCTCAGGTTTTACTCTGGTGAGACAATGTAGTGCTTGCACATGCAGGTCTGATTTATTTCACTTATGAGTATGGTCTCTAGTTGTGACCATTTAACTATAAAAGCCTCGAGCTTATCTTTCTTTATAGATAAGTAATATTTCATTATATAAAAGTACCATAATTTTCTTATCCAATCCTCCCTGGATGGACATTTGGGTTGCTTCTACAATTTAGCAATAACAGATAGCTCTGCTATGACCATAGGTACACATATATCTCAGTGATATGATGTTTTTAGATCTTCTGGGAAAACACCCAGAAGGGGAATAGCTGGGTTGAATGGGACCTCTAGATCTAGTTTCTGAGGTGTCACCAAGCTGATTTCCACGGTGGTTTCACAGTGTGCATTTCGCCCAGCACTGGAGAAGAGTTCCTATTTCTCCACAGCCTCACCAGCATTTGTTATTGGTTGATTTCTTAATGCCAGCCATTCTTACTGGGGTAAAGTGAAATCTCAGTGTTGTTTTAAATAGCATTTCTCAAACGATTGCTGATGTTGAACATTTTCTCATGTATTTATTTGCCATTTGTATTTCATTATTTGAGACATCTGTATCCATCTCAGCTGTCTATTCTTGGATTGGGTCTTTGAATTTGGGGGGGCTGCTATTTTTTTACAAACTTTATATGTTCTAGATAGAAGCACTTTGTCCGAGGGACAGTCAGCTAAAAATTTTTCCATGTTTCTGGGTTTTCTTTTTACTCTGCTGTTGATTTCTCTAAATATGCAGAAACTTTTCAGTAGGATGAGATCCCAGTTGTTGATTCTTTCCAGTGTTTCACGTGCAGTTTGGTTTTTGTTCATGAACTCTCTGCTTACTCCTACGTCTTGAAGGATTTACCTACTTTCTCTTCCAATAGGTTTACTATTTTTGCTTTAATATTGAGATCTGTGATCCACTTTGACTTGAGTTTGGTGCATGGTGATAGACGGGTCTATTTTCAGTCTTTGGCAGGTAGCAAGCCAATTATTCCATAAGCATTTATAAAGGAGGCTATCGTTCTTGCAGTGAGTTTGTTTGGTCCCTTTATCAAAGATTAGGTGGCTAAGTGTGGTTTTGGTTGTGGCTGTTTCTTCCAGTCTATTCCATTGATCCTCAGGTCTGTTTTTCAGCCCGTACCAGGTTTATTTTATGATAGTAGCTTTGTAATGTAATTGCAGGTCAGGGATTGTGATTCCAGCTGACTTGTCCTTGTTGCCCAGGATTGCTTTTGCTATTCGGGGTCCCTTCTGGTTCCAGATGAATTTAAGGCATATTTTCTCGAGATGTGTGAGGTATGCTAGTGGTAGTTGAATGGGAATTGCATTGAATCTGTACAACAGTTTTAGGATTATGGCCATTTTCACAGTGTTGGTTCTTCCAATCCATGAGAAAGGAATATTTTACCATTTACTGAAATACCCTTCGATTTCCTTTTTCAGACTACTGCAGTTTTCATTGAAAAAATCTTTTATTTATTTTGTGAGATTGATTACTAAATATTTAACTTTCTCAGATGTTATTGTGAAAGGTATGGTTTCCTTAATGTCTCTCTCAGTATGCTTGTAGTTTGTGTATCAGAATGCTATCAATTTTTGGGTGTTGGCTTTGTATCCAGCTACACTGCTGAATTTGTTGATTAATTCAAGGAGTCTTCTTGTGGAGTTTTTGGTGTCTTCCATGTAAAGTATCATGTCATCTGGAAACAGTGGTAGTTTTACTTCTTCCTTTCCTCTCCTTATTCCTTTTATTTCTCTCTTTTGTGTAATTGCTCTGACTAGTGGTTCCAGAACTATATTGAACCAGAGTGGTGACAACACACATCCTTGTTTTGCTCCCGATTTTAAAGTCAAAGCTTTCTGTTTTTGTCCATTTAGAATGACATAGGCTGTTGGATTGTCATAAATGGCTTTGATCAGATTAAGGTAAACACCACCTATTTTTATTTTCTGTAGAATTTTTATCAAGAATGCATGTAGGACTTTGTTGAAAGCTTTTTCTGCATCTATTGAGATGATCATGTTGCATTTGTGTTTGAAACCATTGATATGGTGTATATCATTGATAGATTTGCAAATATTGAACCAACCCTGCATTCCTGGAATGAATCTGACTTGGTCATGATGTATGATTTTCTTGATGATTTGTCACATTCTTCATACTAGTATCTTATTGTGTATCTTTGCATGTATATTCATTAGGGAGGTTGGTCTTAGTTGTCTTTCTTGGCTGGGTATTTCTCTGGTTTTGATATCAGTATGATGCTTGCCTCCAGAAATGAGTTAGGGAGAATTACTTCCTTTTCAATTTCATTGAAGAATTTGAGGAGGGTTGGTATTAAATCTTGTCTGAATTTCTTGTAAAATTCTGCTGTGAATCCATCAGGGCCTGGGCCCTCCTTTGTTGGTAGGTTTTTAATCATGTCTTCGGTTCCATTAATTGATATTGGGTTGCTCAGGAACTTGATATCTTCTTGACTCAACCTTGGTACTTTGTACATATCTAAGAATCAGTCCATTTCTTCTGAATTTTCTATCCTATATGAGTAAAGATTTTTCAACATAGCCACTAATGATCTGAATTTCTGTGGAATCTGTAGTAATTTCATGCTTTTCATTCTGTATTGCATGAACCTGAGTTCTCTTCTTCCATTTTTTGTTAAGGTTCGCTAGGGGATTATTAATTTTATTTATTCTTTCAGAGAACCAACTCTTGGATTCATGTATTTTTTGTAGAGTTTTCTTTGTCTCAATTGCATTAAATTCTGCCCTAATCTTTATAGTCTCCTCCCTTCTTTGGGCTTTGGGCTTGACTAGTTCTTCTTTTCCTAAAAGTTTAGGATGCAGCATTACGCTATTTATTTATTCTCTTTCTGTTTTCCTTATGTTTGAATTCACTGCTATAAATTTCCCTCTGAGGACTGCTTTCATTGTATTCTATGGATTCCACTAAGTTGTATTTACATTTGCATTTGTTTGTAGGTGTTTTTTAATTTCCTGTTTAATTTCTTCTGTGAAACATTCTTGGTCAGGAGGTTGTTGTTTAATTTCCAAGTGTTTATGCAGTTTTTCTATTTCCTATTGTCATTAATTTCCCATTTTGTTGCACTGTGTTCAGATAAGATGCATGGGATAATTTCAATTCTTTTGCATTTAGGTAGGTGTGCTCTATGGGCTAGAATGTGATCTACTTTAGAGATAGACCCATGTGCTGCTGTGAAAAATGTGTTTTGTGATGTTGTGTGATGGACCACTCTGTATACATCTACTAAGTCCATTTGTTCACAGCTTTGGTTCAGATCGGTTATTTCCTTGCTGATTTTTTGTCCAGTTGCCCTAACTCTTTGTGTCAGTGGGGTGTCGAGGTCTCCTGTTACAATAGTTTTATTAATTATATGGATATTCATTCCTGTTAAGATTTGTCTTATATAATTTGGAGCTCCAATATTTGGTGCATACATGTTTATGATTGTTATCTCATCCTCTTGCAGTTTTCCCTTGACAAGTATGTAGTGACCTCTTTATCTCTTTTGATTGTTGTTGGTTTGAAGTTTACAGTGTCTGCAAACAGAATAGCTACACCTGCTTTTTTCTGGGTTCCTGTTGCATGGAGGATTGTTTTCCATCCTTTGACCTTTAGTTTATGGATTTCCTTTTGAGTAGAATGCATTTCCTGTATGCAGCACATCTTTGCATTTTGTTTTTAAATCCACTTTACCAATCTGTTTCTTTTGACTGAAGATTTGAGGCCATTTACATTTATAGTTTTAAACGATATGTGTTGATTTATCATTGTCATGTTATTTACTTGTGTTGGTTTCCTACTTTTTCTACCTGTTCACTTGCTTGCTCTTCTTGACGTTTCCTTTCTATTGTTGTTCTTGAAATTATGGTCAGATTTTTCACTGCCTAGAATATCTTTTAGTACTGTTTGTAGTGCTGGTTTGGCACTCACAAAGTTCTTCAACTGTTCTTTATGGTGGAAATATTTTATTTCTCCTTTGAATTTGAAGAATAGTTTGGCAGGGTACATCAGTCTTAGTTGGAAGCTGTTCTGTCTCAGGACCTGTAATACATCAATCCAAGCTCTTCTCGATTGGATGGTTTGCACTGTGAAGTCTGCCATGATTCTGATGGGCTTTCCTTTATAGTTGATCTGTTTCTTTTCTCTAGTAGCTTTTAATATTCTGTTCTTTTCTGGAGATCTGGGAATTTGACTCTGATATGTCTGGGTGTAGTTTTATTTTGGTTGTGGTTGATTGGATTTCTATATGCATCATTTACCTGTATATTAGGTTCTGTTTTCCTACTTGGGAAATTTTCTTCTATTATTTCTGCAAATATTCTTTTTATGTCAGTTGTGTTGCCTCCTGCTGTTTCATTGACTCCTATTAGGAGTACATTATTCCTCTTTGCCTCATCTTGCAGCTTGTTGAATTGATTTTTCCTGGATCATTATTAATTTTATGAGATCCTGTCTTTCACAGTTGCTAGCTCCCATGCTCTCTTCAAAGTCTGAACTTTTATCTTCAGCTTCTTTCAAGCCGTTTTGCCAGCTTTCAATGGAAGCTTTGTTTTCCTGAAAGTTTCTTTGAATCTAGTTCATGTATTCTAAGTCCTTTCTATGTTTTTCATTTAATGCTTCTGTCCATTGCCATTGTTCCTCTATTTTCTTATATGTTTCTTCTTCAGACGTTTTGAGCAGTTCTTACATTATTATTGTCATTTCATTTTTTGCCTGAGAGATTATTTCTGATCTCATCTCTTCTATGGCCTTATTGAGTTGTTTCTTTACTTCTATTGCAATCAGCTATTTCAGGCATGTATTTGCCAAGTTCTCCTATGTTGATGTCTCCTGGTCTTGTTCTGAGTGGTGTGGAGTTCTAGGATTTTGTTTTAGTCCTTCATTTTGTCATGTTTGCTACCAGATGTGGAAAGCTCAGTTTCCCTCTTCAGTGGCTGCACAGTGAAGAATGCTAGTGTCCCTAGTTTTCCTGTTGGTCAAGTTTGCCCTTCAGTGACCCCAGAGAAGCAGTACTTAGTCTGGGTTTTTCTGGCAGTTGTTGATTTGTATCTAGTTATCCCCAGTCTCAGACATGGGCCTTGGTGTCAGCTGATGGCCGACCGTCTGATCCAGTGTCCCCTTGCAGTTCAGGGCACTTGCATGGCCCAAACTTGGGTTGCACTGGTGTGACAATCCCAATCCAGTGGATCTATGTCCCCAAACAGTTCAGGATACAGGCAAAACCAAAACATGAACTGCATTGTCTAGAGTTTGTGAATCATCTGATTCTATGTCTCTAGTCAATTCAGGACACATCCTAGAACCAGATGCAGGCCAGACTGACAGCAAGCACTGACTGCCTGTGCCTGCGACCCCCCCAGGGGGTCTGGGTGCAAGTAAAGTATGGACTCAAATCATGTGACCAGCACCTCTTGGAGTGCTCACTCACTTGGCACAGGGCACATAGGGAGCTCTCAGACATGAACCTCGGTGAGAGCAGTCCCTGGGGCTTCTGAGTGAGAACCTCCTGTCTTCCACAGGTGCACGGAGGGCAGAGACTCAGATTGTAATGGTGACGGTGTCCTGGGTCATGGCTCTGCCCCCAGGAAGTAGATGGGAAATACCTCACTCTCTCTGCGAGTTTCAGCTGGGAACCGTGGTGGTGGAGGCGGGTTGCTGCCCCCCTGGTTCTGCTTCTTAGTCAGTTCAGGACATTCGCAAGAGCCAGACCCAGGCCACTCTGAGCTCAGAGTTTCAAAGAAAATATTAACTACTTTTGGTTACAGAGTAAGGATAATATTAATCTTTTCATATTTTTCTAGAATTTCTCAAATTGCTATATTTAGTGTTAATGATTTATAATAGAAAACAATATTTAGATATTTACCATTAAATGTAAAGTCAAATAGTAATCATTCTTAAAAAGCTTTTCATTTTGATTGATAAATAATTTACTAATCTCACCATAACCTGTAAATTCATATTCATTACACAGTTTTCATACAAGTAGCTATTTCTGAAACACTGTCTTATATGCTTCTCACAGCAATCATAAATGGTAATTGTTATTTCTCGATTTTACAGATGGATAAACTGCTGAATTTCCTTGCCAAAAATCACAAGGTAACAATGATTTGATTGAGATTTGATCTGTGATCTTTTGATTCAGAATCATTTTAGTGCTGTTTTTACTAACATAAGAGTTCTGGAGGAGTCAATTTCTTTAGCCTCTCTAGAATTATTTTCCATCTGAATTCAATGTAAAATACTGGAAAGACCCAATTAAAATTTGTGTTCACTACTTAGAAAGGGATACAGTTTTTGTTTTTAGAACTTTGAAATATTTTTGACTAAGACACACTACATAAAAATATTCAAATCACTTTGTCAAAATCCAAAGATTAGCCAATAGGAGTGTGAGCAGAAATTGTCCAAATAATGTAGGGTATAAGATGCTGTCTTATTTATTTTCTTGTTGGCCAAAATATCCAACCCTCAGAACTTCAAAAAGGAAACATATATTTTGGTTTACAGTTTAGTCCACAGTCATCCAGCTGTAATGCAGAAATGACATAACAGAGAATTGTAGTGGAAAATAGCTGCTCACATCATGGCAGCCAGGAAGAACAAGAGAACGAAGGAGCTGGGGAGGGAGATACAGAACACCTTTCCAGCTCAACCTCTCAGAGACCCATCTTTTCTGAGCAGGTTTTTCTTCCAACAGCAAGCTATCAATAGCATGACTGTGATCCAATCAAATTTCAAAAAGTCCTACTTTTGAATATAAGAGGCTTTAGAAGGATATTCCAGATAACAGTAACAATTGTTAATGATCGTTTTTGACCGTAAATAATTTGAAGGGAATTAATAGGTATGTAAAAAAATTTTTAAAAGAACATTAAAGGTAAGGGTAATTTTCCTCATCAGAACCTCTCCCAGGTAGCTGGATGTGTAATTCAGTTGTACAATATATGCCTGGCATATTTGAGTCCCTAGCTTCTGTCATCAACACACACAAACACATCTAAGAAATATCCCAGATACTTGCTCTTAGATTTGTCAGTTCTATAAGTGCTTCTTTATGAATAGTGAATCATTATAAAATAAAGTACAATTATATGTAGCACAATACAAAATGGTACAGGAAATATAATGCAAAGCTGAGGTAGAAGGATTGTTGTGAGTTCGAGACCAACCTGGGCTACAAAGTGAGCTCAAGGCCCACCTGAACCATAGCGAGACCTTGTATCAAAAAGACAAAAAACAAAAAACAAACAAACAAAAAAAGCAAAGCAGTATAAAATAATATATAGTCATGGGAATGCAAAGTAATATAATATGATACATTGACCAAGCTTCATGTTTTGAGATAGGTGAGTTTTGGCAGAAACATTTCCTCGTTGTTCAATAAACCTGTGTTGGGATCCCAGGTGTAGATATCCTTTCAAACTATCTGGTCATATAAGGGTGAAACAAAATTTCCCCTCTCTACACTCACATTTCATTGAAATGAAATGACAAAGATTACAGAGGAGAAAAGTTGTACCTGCTTATTAATATGAAAAAGTAAAAAATCTCAGTGTGGGGGAAAATCACAGGAGTGTGATTACCCACCCACTTAACAATATTCACAAAATTATATGCCCTTTTTATTCAACAAAGGGAGATGTGTACACCACATTGCTCTGGATCCAGTGTGATACCTTCAATCTCTTCCTATTGTGGAAAACTCCCTAATGTGAAGAAAAGGTTATGGCAGTTAAAAGCCTATTTACCTCTGCTACTTAATTTACTAAGATAGTTTCAAATTTCTTTTACAAAAGAAGAGCTTTTCAGAGCCATTTCTCTCACTGAAGAATCCCCAGCCTCTCAGAATAATCAATTCATAATATGCCTAAGAAATATATTTGAAGTGGGATAGTTTACATTCCTAAGTGGATATTCTATTCTGGTTTCCTTTGGGCTAGGGAGTTTTTCAGGCATTTATAGGGCATTTTTGGGCCATAAAAAATGGGGTTCTTCTTATAATTCACAAACCTACTCCTGCATTGTACTCTTGAAAAATAAATCCATTCAGAAGAATTTGAAAATTGTCTGTGTTTATTTTTCTTGAATTAACAGGTTAAGTACTATTTTTTCAGATCATTTTTAGCAATTTGGCAGTCTGGTATTATTTTGAATTCTATAGCTCTTCTGAACAAACTTAAGCATTAGTGAAATGGAGTGTATTGCTCTGGAAAGAGAACAGTAAGTACTCATAAACTCTTTTTGCAAACAGGCCTTTTATGCACACTTAAATTACTATCCTTAGAAAAATCCACATTGTTATCATATTGTGACAAATTATTCAATCATAAAAATTTTATTTTTAAATTCTTTAATGTGGATTCTAAATACTTATGGAAAACATCTAGTGAGATTAGCAGATATCCAGAGTTTACTAGTTTGACGTTAACTTTTAGCCCAATTTTTGCCCTCACTAATGTAGTAGAAGAGCTGAATTGAACTTGCAAGACAATTTCAGTATTTTTTCTTCCTAGTTCCTACAGTGGATCTTGCACTTATAAGTATGTGTTTGATGAAGTTGATATAGATTTGAGATTTCAAGTATCAGGGTCTAATAATAGAGCAAAACTGAATTAAAAACATGTTAGTAAATCTGTGTATAGAATTATTTTAAAGAGGCCAATATCTATGGTCTTGGTTTAATGAAATAGGTCTAATTTTAACTTTTGTGAATATTGTTTTCACTACATTTAATTTTCTTATTAAAAATGTTCAATAATTTTATTGATAAAATCACCTAAAATGTTATTTAAAATATAAAATATTCATCTACAACATTCAAAATGTTTTAGATGACAAGAGTAATTACTAATTTAGTTGATCCATCTACTATTCCTGTTTTTCAGCTTCCCATTACAATGACAAAATACCTGAGATAATCAAATTATTTTTAAAATTTTATCTTATTAGCACACATTTGCATACATCTTGCAATCATCTTGCAGAGTTGGAACATGTACATAAAACAGCTTGTTTCTTTTTTAAACCCCTTCCCTCCCCCTCCTTTCCTTCTCTTCTAGTTCTCCTTTCCTCCTTTCTGTTCTTGCTAATATTGTTAACCTTAGTTTGTGTTTATGGCATAAAATGTCCACATTCACTGACATTATTAGACCTTGTTCTTGGCATATCTTCACTCCAACTATTTCCCTATCCCCTCCCCATTACCTGTGGTGTACTGGACCCTTTCCTATCTACAAAAGATCCATCAAACCTTCTTTGATTTTTCTCTTAGGTTGTACTTTGCCTGAGATAATCAAGTTATACGGAATAGAAGTTTATTTTATTCATGGTTTCAGACTTTTCAGTCCATGGACTCTTGGCCCCATTGTCTTTTGGCCCATGGAGAGGCAGTACATTATATCTAGAATACATGGTAAAATAAATCTGCTCAACTCATGATGGACAGAAGTTAATGGACAGAGACAGTAAATGTCCAGAGTCCAAAAATCTTCTTAAAAGGCAAGACCCCTGTGCCTTAACATCCTTCCATAGACCTTACCTTTTAAATGTTCCTCCAACTCCTTATATTGCCACAGGATGCAAAACCAAGCTTCATTCCAATGCTTTATGGCAACATTTATCCAAACTCTAACATCCTCCTTTTATTTTTATTTCTTGAATATTTTCTAGCTATCAGCTATAGCTTCAATGTCAATGGACTTCCCAATTATCTAATAGAATAAGTAGGAAGAAGAATCTGACTTTGCCTTTGACAAATATACTTAGATTGTATTGATATGAAATCTTGATAATAATCTACTTTGATACTGGAAAATAATTTTCTAAAATTTCTTTTTTTAGTATAGACATAAAGAGGCAGAAATGGATACTATTTATCTTAGTAAGACATAATGATTTTTGCTTATTATTTCAAGAGAATCTGATATTTGAATATATTTTCAGCTATGAATTAATGCAGCAAATTCTCATTTTTATAGGTAGGGATGCATATCCCAGTCAGGATTCTTGGTTAAAAGACAATGGAAGCACATTCTTGTTTACTTGAGCTGAAGTGAGTTTATTGAAGAATATCCACAACTTCAAAGAGTTAACTGAAGACTGATGACCCCATCAGAAAAAAATTAAGTTTCTTTAAATGATTTAAAACTAATGTCATTCAATTGTAAAAAATATATGAATAGTACCACATTTCTAGAAGTAACAAAATGTCCTCAGAGTAAACAAGATATATCGACTGATGAGAAATCCTTAAAATGTATGGAGCTAGAAATTTTCCATCTGATGCTGATTCTCACAAATTTTCTGGTTTTCCTGTTGCTTTCCACTATAAAGTCACTCATGAAGGTCACTGCAAAATCTATTTGGTTTTGCAAGTTGACAGAACTTTTGAAAGTCATTCTGGATGCATAAATACTGTATGCTGACTAATCTGCAGCTTACTGTGTCTCTATACTCCACTCCTCCCTATCTCTCCACCTCACCACCAATATTAGCCATCCATCCTTATTAATCAAGCCTTCATTTGCTTCAAGTAGCAATATGAAGGAGTTACAGGTATGTTACCTCAAAATATGCCAAGTTGGTATTTTTCATTTTTTTTAGGCTGACATCTCTTGAGGAATTATAACTGCAGAAAGGGACATTTGGCCTGTCTTTTCTACATGCATAATACATAAAGATTCTTTTAGGAGGGATATCATTGCCAGATTAACAGAGACTAGTAATTGAGGGTGCAATGAGCCTGAGTAAACAAACCCCTCAATGTAACCCTTGATTTCCCCAAGGTTCTACATTCTCCTTGTATATCCATCTTCCATAAGTCTCTTAGTAATATCCTTAAAATTTATTACCCTTGTGAAGTTATCTGTTTTATCTATCATTCATTTATAAATTCATTATATTTTATCTCAAGGCTGTATGCACTTTTACATTTATTTAGACCTCTTTTGGCAGTCCTCATGTACATGTAAAATAAGTGAAATTTTAATGCTTCTATCTTGTTAAACAGATCTTTCATTAGTTAATTTCCTAGATTCAGCCAAAGAAACCAAAAGGAAAGTAGTAAGGGTCTTCTCCTACTTTTCTTATGTATTTTGTGGAGATTGGAACTGACTTAGATTATTCTAAATCGAAATAAATTTTATTCCTCTAGCTATTTCCTGGTTCAAAAAATGCAATATGGTGTAACACTGAATATCACACTCTCTTTTGGCCTGGGCGTGGTGACCATGAGGAAAGAGCTAGCATACTAGAAAATTAGTAAGTATCCAAGTCAAGGCGCAGAATGTATCCCAGTGCTAGAACACTTGTCTATCATCCACATGCCCTTGGTTCTATCCTTAGGATCCCAAATATAGAAAAAGGATGAAAGAAAAATGAATTCAAATTACTGGTACTGTCAATTCTTGGCAACATTCGGTCAGTGGTTTACCTGCAATTTTACTTTACATTGTGGTAGTCAGCCTCCAAATTTCTGAAGAATATATGATTCTCTTTTATAGATCATATAAATTTTATTTCATCAGAACAACTTGCCCTTTCTATTCTGCCATCATTTTGTGTGGGGCTGTGTGCTTTATATGTCCTCATACCTCTCTCCTAATTGACTGTTGCAGTAATGAGTGTGAGACAAAAATTGATACGATAAACATTCTTTGTTAGTACTTTCAATGATGCGTACCAATCAAATTTGTTCCTCATTGTCCATGGATGAGTTGTTGGATCTTTTGACTACCATCTTCTTTACCTTGGAACCTGAGCTTATTTTAGAAAGAACAGAGTTGGAAGACAGTAGGAAGGGTAGAAGAGTAGAGAAAAGGAAAAGATTATATCACTGAATAAATATGTGAGATATTATCTTATTTGCCTTTGATTATCTGATTCCTAGTGTTCTTAGGTCTAAATGTCACACTGTACTTCTCTTGGAACAGTTATCCATCAGTTTCTCCTGTGACAAGCAGGAAGGGCTTTTCCCATGGAATTTCTTATAACTCCAAGGAATCTCAGAGAAATATTCCCAAAGATTCTCAAGTATTACTGAGTCACTGGAGTTCCTACAATGTACCTTGTCTTTTGGAAGCAGTTTAAATCTTACAAAGTATGTGTCCTCTCTTTCAGTATCTCTGTGGAGGTAGACTTTTAATTTCATTTTTATTGACTAAAACAACTGACTGTCATTCTAAATGGTGGTTCATATAAGAATAATAAAATTGATACAAAACAGAATATAAAATATATAAATAAAATTTTAAGTTAGATGATAAAACGTGAAGTTTCCTTTATTTTCATTCTCGCTGTAGAAGCTTTCCCAATGTATACTGGGTTCAAAAACTTCTGCTGCCCTTCAAAATTTGTGTTATTTTACTCTCTCTCTCTCTCTCTCTCTCTCTCTCTCTCTCTCTCTCTCCATTTCTCTCTGTCTGTCTGTCTCTCTCTCTGTGTGTGCGTGTGTGTGTGATTTCATGGGCATGTTCCAGTTTAGAAATGAAGGAGGGTTTTTCAGAACTACTATGCCATTACATTTGGAATTTTCAGTGGAAAAGTTATGAGTATTTTGAAATATCTATACATTCCTAAGCAAAATGTTTGTCAGAGCATGATGAAAATGTGTCACATAGGAAAAATCACAACTTATCCTACTTCTTTCATATAGGTCTTCAAGTGAGAAGTGTAATATTTAGTTGAGATCAATAACAACTCTCTGAAATAGCCTTATTCTAGTACAAGTCCAGAAAATGTGCTAAAGTAAAATTTAAGCAAGTTTTGGGCCATTTTATTATGAACCATTCCTGTGTCTGTTTTATTCTATAAATGAATGTGACAAAGAATTGATTACACATGGAATTAGATTTTGTCATACAAATCCACACACCTGTCAAGTAGAGAGAGAAAAAGGCAAATACCCACTTACTGTATATAATACCACTGACCAATTCTTTACCTAATGCATAATGTGTCAGAACACTGTTCTTGTGTGTATGACAAATGCTATTCAAAATAAGAGTTGCAAATAAGAGTCAGTATTTTCAATAAAGATTAACAGAGGATAAAGAACAGATATAGATGAGAGAAGGAGGAAGGGAGAGAGGGCAAGCAGAAAGAGGATTTTAAACATTTGAACAAAAGAATATTTCTAGGGATCTGCTTCAGCATTTAATGTGCTCTTAACTTTTCAGTTTTCTCCCTTCCTCCACTGCAAGATTATGCATATGTCCTAATATAAGTGAAAAAGCTTATTACGACTTGTGTCTAGAAGTCCCCCCAAAGCCTCATGCAGTCATATTTGGGGCTTTTCAGAGGTGGCTGGATCTAGAGTGTGTGATACTGTGATTAGGTGTTGCTGTTGGGATTAAGGGTACATGATTACCAAATTAGTTCACTGATAGGCTTGACATAGTGGATAGTGAGAGCGCTCACCCTGAGTTTGAGTGGTCCCACCCAAAGGGTGGGTACCCTGCGTGGATATAAAGAGATAGAAGTAAGGTAGGCCAGTTGCTGCTTCTCTGTTGTTTCACTGTTTTGCTGCCTCTGCCTGCCCTGCTTTGCTGTAGGCTGTTTTTCCTCTTTAATGCCCCTCTGCCATGCCACCCTGCCTTGCAGCCAACCAGCTATGGACTGAACCTCTACAATGAGGTAAAATATACCTTTAATATTTGATGTTGGGCATTTTGTCTCAGCAAAGAGAAAAGTAACTAACAAAGTTTATAGATTCTACTACTGGATTCTAGCTTTTAAACAACTCTTAGATTCCTATTACAATATCTTCAATTCACATCTTTCCCAATCTGGCATTAACAACCCACCTGATTTGCACTTCTTCATTTTACATGTTTCACATTAAATGGAGGAAGGGTAAAGATAAGGACAAGGTTTGAGCTGTCACTTCTGTTGATTCAGTGACATTCAGATGACAGTAGCAGGGGTATGATAAGGATATTTCTTATTCACAGCTGGATCTTTGGAGTCCTGTATTATAGGCACTGACTTTTCAATTTAGAAATATTATTGATACAGATTATAATTATCACTTCTGCTAAATTACATCATAGTTTTCAAAAATATCCTTTGTTACAGTTTGTCTATTAACTTAATATTTTCAAATTGAATGAAATTAAACTCAAGGATTTCCACAACTATATATCTTACTTAAATTAATATTATTGTTTTGGACCTCAGAACTAATCATTTTATAACAAACTCATGATTATCTTCTGAGAGAAAATATGGTATGAAATATTTCCCAGTAGCACATATTGAATTATTATTGACTCAATTGAGTCAATATGGGCAAAATATGGGCAAAATATAATCTTCATGTTCTCTGACTCTGTGAGAGCAGGAAGTGATGAACTTTTAGCTCAAACATTTAGCGAATAAAATTGTTCCTAACTGGCAACCAAGTAGTAGAATCTACTCACTTTTTCTTCCTCTTTGAAACATTCATCTTTAGCCTATATCTTGCAGGCAGTTTTTTTTTTTTTTTTTTTTTTTTTTTGTACTGGGAATCATCAAACTTAGGACCTTGCACTTGCCAGGCAGTCGCTTATGCTGCTGAGCTATATACCTGGCCCCTAAATTGTAGGCATGAGTCAGCTTCGATTAACTCAAGATTTTTAAACCCCTCTTGAGTGGGATTTCCACACGCTGTCTTCATTTAAATGAGCAAATATCCAGAATGTCAATCCCATCAAGAGTTAGCTGTGTATACATACACCAAATCCACTGGTAACATGCATACTTTATTCTCTTAACAAATACTTATTCAGTGTCTTTGATAGTCCCTGTACTTTTCCAGATGCTAAAAATAACAATGACGGACAATACAAACTACATGTTATTTTCATGAAGCAAGCATTACAACCAATTTAGATAGAAAAACCAATAAAATATGTGACATTTCACGAGAGTATTTTCTTTTTTATGGAATTTCAAATAAACTCAAAAAGCAGAGAAGTATACATAATTTCACTATTATGTTTTGAAAAGCATTGCTACTACATTAATTTAAATACATTATTTTTGATATATCTGGCTGATATGACAAACAAACCTTAGATTTTTCAGTGGCTTAACAGAGTGAGAGATTTACTGATTATAATTGTATGTGTTTCTGGTTGGTGGTCAGTGTCCTCCATTTTGTGATTCAGGAAACCAAGATCCTGTCACCGTGCGATTTCTTCATCCTCTAAGAACACAGAAGTTCCTGTACATAGTTGGATATAGAACAAAAGACGAAAACAAAAATTCCCACTAGTTTCTTTATTAATTTGGTTTAGAAGTGTCACATCAATTTTGTCATCCATTGGAAAGAGCTGGTAACAAAGCTATGCTTGTTGAAAAGAGGATAAAAAAAGAGAATGACATGATTCAATTTTCTTTTTGCTATTTTGTTTTGTTCTTCATTATAGGGGAATGAGCCCAGGACTTTCACACTGAACTACATCCCCAGCCTTTTCTCTTTTCCTCTTCTGGGCTCAGTGTGGCAGCCCTTCTGCCTCAGCCTCCCTGAGCACTGGAATTACAAGAATGCACCACCATACTAGACTACAGTTTAAGTTTTTATTTTATTTATTTATTTATTTTTTTTGGTTTTTCTCCGGTACCGGGAATCAAACTCACGACCTTGCGCTTGCCAGGCAGGCTCTGTGCCACTGAGCTAAATCCCCAGCCCCCAGTTAAAGTTTTTAAAACATGCTTCTAGCTTTCATGCTGAGATTAAACTGTAAGGGGCATGAAGGGAGTCTTATACAGCCATCAGTATGTTTGTTGATAGTGATTTGCACTAAGGTGTTAAAGTACCAATGGAGAGAAGAGATCAGTCTCAACTGATAAGATGAGCATGGGTCAGTGAACAAGAATAGTTAACATTAACTTTTGAGTGACATTTTCCATGCCTTGGAAAAGTAGGGGAACAATAATTTTAAGTAAGGAATGGTAAGTATAGGATTCTACCCTTCAGCAGTATCTTGCTATAATACACTTTACTCCTTTAGACATAGACTTTGGTAGTGGACAATAATGAAATTAAAATAAAAATAGTCTGGTCCTTAAATATAAGCCAGTTAACAAAACAGAAAAGATCTTTATGATTTTTAGCAGTACCAGGGATTGAATCCATAGCCTTCTACATTGAAACTACATACATTCCCAGACCCTTTATATATTTTTTCTAGTTTGAGGCAGGTCTTGCTAAATCACTAATTACTCAAGCTAGGCTCAAACTTTCAAATTTGGTCTCCTATCCAGAAGGTGGTTTGCTTCTGAGATCAGAAAAGATTGGGTACATTCAGGTTGGTATGGTCACAGATTCAACCTTTCAAATTTGGAATCTTTCTGCTTCAGCCTCCAACATGTCTGAGGTATTGAATATTTTAAAATATGACTTTCTGTTACAAAAGAAATGAATATTTCTGGCAGTTCTCGCCATCACATCATGTGTTAACATATTTACCAAAAAGTCTGAAATGAAAGTACTTAAAGTGGTTAATATTGGCAAAAAATATGCTTATTCCTATTTAGAATATGTGAATAAAAATTTATTATTGTAAAGTATGCATTTTCATTTTGATTCTTATAATCCAGAATTATCTTTGTGTTATTTTTCCAGCTATCTTAAATTATTAATAAGGAAAATTTTTTTGACAAGTAATGTGGAAAAAGTCTATCATTTCTTCCTATCTTAATCAGTGGGAGATTTGAAGGTAAAATGGTGAAATCTTCTAATTATTGTTATCAATATTAGAATGTATATAAATTTGAAAAGGTTATTGTTGCTAAACATATCCCTAGGAACTAAAAATTCATGTAGATGTGCTTATTTACTCTTTATGCAAGTACATTTATTTACTCTTTATATATATTCACATATACATATTAATATTCTAAGATTCTAAGTGAAAATATTCAATTGGAGATAAGATTTGTTGTACAAAATCCAGTTTGAAGAAAAACTTCAGGGTCTCACATTTTTTCTTATTATTCCCTAAATCATCAATGTCCAAAATAAATACATAAATAATTTTAAATTTTCCTAGTTGCCACATGCAAAAATTTAACAATTGGAATTACATTAAAGAACATATTTTATTTAATTCAAAATAACCAAATTATCATTGCAATATGTAGCCAATATAATGAAATATTTATGTATTTTTCTGTTTTCAAAATTTAGTGAGTATTTGGATTTAGAGTCCATCTCAATTTAGACTAGTTATATGTCAAGCATTATGAGCCACATGGTTACTGTATCAGAAGGTATATCCTTAAGATTTGCAACCCATATTAGCAGTTAAGAAAAGAAACAGTCTCTGAATATATGTTCCTGTTTATTTCTTGAGGACTCATAGCTTCTTGCTACTACTTTTTCTAAAGTTCTCTGATATAAATATCAAAACTATTTCCTTGTTCTCTCATCTTGAGATTATATCTATCTTTCTTCATGCCTACAAAAATTGATGGATAAAATTTAGAGTGGGAGCAAATATTGTTTGAGAATTTATTAGTATCAATAAACTTAGCAAAATCTTTCAGTGCAGAAGTCAGTAGAGTTTGAGATGCCTGAAAGGAAGGTATAGCATTAACACCAGAAAACCGCTATCACCCAAACTGTCTATTACCCTGCTTTCTGATTGCAAGTTCCATGAATTTTTCTGCTTCAGTTTTTAATTAGGATGACAAAAATCATAGTATAAAGACATTTAATTTATTATTTATAGGATGATTGATTGGCTATCACAGGAACAACATAAACTTATCTGAATACAGGCTAGAATTTTTAAAGAAATCAAATGTTTAGAATAAGAAAGATAAAGAACCATTTTCAAGTAAAAATACACTGAAAGTACACAAACTTCCCTTTGAATCACATTGTATATTTTTATTTCTGTAATTTTAAGTTCGGAGTGACTTCCCATGACATCTAAAGTCATCGTTAAGGCATTCGTGGCAAATAGGATTTCATATGGCTTTCTTTAATTTCATAACAGCAACAGATCCAATATTTTTCTGCAAAAGTGATTGACTTATTTTTTAGGAAAAAATCTTGTCTCACTTTAATTGAAGTGCATTTTAAGCAAGCAAAATTTTCAAAGAAAGATTCTTTTTTTAAAATAATAATACTATGGGGGGCTGGGGATTTAGCTCAGTGGCAAAAGCGCCTGCCTGGCAAGCGCAAGGTCGTGAGTTCGGTTCCCGGTACCGGAGAAAAACCAAAAAAAAAAAAAAAAAAAAAAAAAAAAAAAAAAAAAAAAAAAAAAAAAAAAAAAAAATAATACTATGGAATTTAATATATTCAGTCTTATGCTCCTTGATTAGAATTTGCATAGCAGAATAAATTAAAGAAGATCAGTTGTATATTTAATATGAATTCTTAACCTACTTTAAAAATAGTTATTTTTCTATAAGCCTTTAACTGCTTCCCAAAAAATTGCTCCTACTCTAGACTGTACCAGAGATTAAATTATCCACCTATTAGTCACCAGCCAAGTATATTCAAGTGGCCCATACTGATACTGTTATAACTTTTATTTATTAGTAGAATCTTTTCTGACTGGTGATATTCATGAACCTGTCATTAAGTATTGTGAATATGACCCTTGTTCTGAGCTCTCCATCCAATCAAATTACCATCTCTAGAATATTTCTCCTGTTCATCTCTACTGCCACCACCTGAATTCAATGTAGTGGCATTGGGATACTGTACTCCACAGAAATCTTGTTGATCTCAAATCATTGAGATCTCTTTCCAAACCAGCTTCCACAGAAAATTCATTTATTCTTCCAATATTCTTTTGAAAAAGTCATTTGATGGTGACAATCTCTTCCATAGATAACTGTAATTGTCTTTTTCTCCTTCTTCTGTTTTCTCAAACTAAATCATTTAGCTTTCCTTGAAGAAACGACTACAAACACACAAGCCTGGAAAAACAAGGCTGAAAATAGTACGTTGCATGTCGCATAACAAACCTGATCCTTTACCAGACATAGTAATAATGCCCATGGGTGGATCTTCTATGGAAGAGATGGGAAATTCCAGGCATACAGGTTTCATAAATGCAAAATAAAAAGAGAAAAATAACTCCAACTAAAGGTTGTATATGTATGGTGTCCCTTTTGCATTGCATTTCAAAAAGAAGGGTCTCAGTAGCAACTCAGCCTTAGTCTTAAAATGAACATCAAACTCTTGATCTATCCTAGAAGACCTTCTCAAATATATTAACATAGATCCTTAAAACTTTGTGATCTTTCTTCTTAGTTTCTAAGCTCCAGTCACATGGGTTGTTTTTTTTTTTTGGAGTATTTCCTTTGAAAATGTATTCTTCCAGTCTCTTCTTTACCCTTCCTTGCTCTCTTTTCTCTTTTTGTCTATTATTCATCAGTTAGAAGTCAACAACTCTGAGGAACTAGTCCTAACCTTCCAGCTTGCATGAGCATCCCCTGCTATGTGCTCTCACGCTGGCCTGTACTTCTCCTAGATAACTTGTAATTGCTGTAGTTAAAGAACTATAATTACACCTATATTTAGAATGTGTCCTTTGCTGGTATGCAAGTATTGCTAATTCAAGGAACATACATAGTCAGTTGATTTGCTGCATTCTGGATGTCTGTTATAGCACCTTGCACAGTGTAGATATTCATAAAATACATACCAAAAGAAACAAGTTAATGAATGAAATATGATGTCATATTTAAAACACTCTTTAATTGTACTTTAATATAGGTCTGAGCCATGGATATATATTTATTTATCACACATAAGAGGTCAAATTCATGTAAATAATGAAGTGGTTAACTGGCATGTAAATGTGACACACTGAAACCAGCTTTTTCACAGGTGGAACAATTCCAAATTGCTTTTCTAAGAACTTAAATTTCTTTGTCAAAAGTTGTAAACAGTGTAGAGTAAGAGGAAGTTCTCTGGCCTGGGAATAAAAGGAGCTCAGATTTAATCTGAGTGTGCTGCAAACAATTTATTGGATCATTAATTAACACTGACTGTTTAGGATTTAGCTCAATTAACAAGCAAGGGGATTAAAGCATGGCAAAGGTAATGTAAATGTGTCTTCAGCTGAGAATAAACCAATTCATGGTAGTGACTTTGTTAACTCCAGAGAACAATGCTGATCTAATGTCATTCCATTTTTTCCCCCAGAGCAAAAGTATTAAAAACCATCTGTGGGCTAACTCTGACCTTCTGGCTGCCAATTTGTGATGTACATAATAAAACTTTGCCTTTTCATTCAGTGAAACAGATGACTGTTTCACTCATTTCAGTTTTAAAAACTGATGCGTCTTTCATATTTTACAGTATGTTGCTGTACACTGCATATCGATTACTTAGAGGGGTATAGATGAAAAGTCTTTGAAAATGATTTCTCATGTGAACTGTGTCTTACTGACAGAAGCACAATTTGGAGAAGTTTGTATGACTCCTCAGACCATGTTCAACTGGATTTTGCCCAGTTCACAACTGGTGTGAAATATTAGAAGATGAGAAAAAGATAATCCTGAGTCCTAGGTTCCAGTTCCGAGGCAAATACTCTGTTTTTTGGTTGTGCAGCATTGGACTGATGCTTACACTTGCAGGGCCATATGTGTTCTAGCTTGAAAAATGAGAACACAGTACAGTTTCATCAGTACCATTTTCCAACAAGATATTTGCTTTTATTGCTTTGGCTTATTTCAGCACATATGTATTGTTTATATTCTGCAATGGACAAAAACAAAGAACCTCTGTCCCTCTCACTTCTTACTTCTCAGAATTCTTGGATCACAACAGAAATGGAAAATATTAACACCGAACCAAAGCAAAGTTCTAAGTATTACCTGTACAACTAGAGTGGAACAGGAATGCTGAAGAGGAACAATCAAATCCTTAAAGGGATGACCAGCGTAGAATCTCTTACTTTAGCTAATCTTTCTAAAAAGCTTAAATATATACTTACACACAGAAAAATATGTGAAACATACATGTATAATTTAATCATGTTATCAAGAAGCAGAATATTGTCGATATGTGTCATTTCTTATGCATAAAATCCTATGACCTTGATTATATATATATTTTAAATAAACATCTACTTTTAAATTAATTCTAGCATCAAAGTATATATTAGTAAAGAACATAGTTTACTTTTTCATGATTTTTAAAATTCAGGAAATTACATTGTTTCCCTCAATATCACATTTGCAAGATTTGTCATATATAAAAAACATATATGTAATATATATATGGTATGTGATATGGAAAACATGTAGTGAATGTTTACATTATAAAACTTATTATAGTAAAATATGTATTGGCATTAATATCTCCCCACACTTGGAACACACTTAAACCATCCTTCTTGCCACTTTTTGAGGCAGTCCCAGAAGGTGTGTGTGTGTGTGTGTGTGTGTGTGTGTGTGTGTTTAGTTCACTGTCCAGGCTGCCTCAGTGTTTTGAATTGGTACAGGATATTAACCTTTCATGGTCATTTTGATATTGGGGAAGAGCTAGAAATTTCACAGTGCAAGATCTGCTGAATAAGATGGATGAGGAAATGCCACAGTGTTCTTATTTGACAGAAACTGACATAAATGTTTCAAATCCATTTAGGACACTGAGGCAACCATGAAAAGACAAGAAGGTGGAATTCCAGTACAGCTTCAGAAAGTAAAAAAATTATTTTTACCTTGAGTCTCAACATCACAGATGTTAAATCATATAATATACAACCTTCTCTGTTTCATTTATTTCACTTATTAATGTGGTACCTCAATTCACTAACCTAATTCATTCCACCACTCTGGTAGAAATTTGAACAGGCTGGTAGGCTCCCGGAGCGAGGGTCCTGGGCAAACGCTGAGCCTTGGGTGGGGAGCACCGGTCTTCAGACTGGAGGCTCACTTCTGGCCTCGTAGTTCCCCGGAAGGAGGGCTTCCGGCGCACGGGGAGCCTCGGGCGGGGAGCGCCAGTCTTCCAGCTGGCTAGCTTCCTGCCTCGTAGGCTCCCAGAGGGAGGGTCCCCGGAGCACGGGGAGCCTCAGGTGTGGAGCGCCAGTCTTCGGACAGGCGGCTCACTCCTGGCCTCGTAGGCCCCCAGAAGGAGGGCTTCTAGCGCACAGGGAGCCACGGGTGGGGAGCGCCGGTCTTCTGGCTGGCTAGCTTCCTGCCTCGTAGGCCCCCGGAGGGAGGGCCCTCGGTGCCCGGGAGGCCACAGGGTGGGGAGCACTGGCCCTTGGGCCGGCCACCAGCCTAACGGGCACCTGGGAGGAGGGGCTCTGTGCACAGGAAGCCACACGGTGGTGAGCGCTGTTGCACGCCAGCCCTCAGGCCGGCCACCACTGCTTCATTGAGAACTACCATGACACAGAGAAACATGGACACAATTGGCCCACCATGCACCAGCTGCAGATGCCCACCCACAGATGTGTCTGAATCATTCAAACATGGAGAAACCCCTGGGAATACGTGCCATACAACAGGTCACTCTTGCTCCTGCCACTGAGAACCAGAAAGGTCCCCAGTCAGTGGAGGAGCAGCTGGTGAACAAGGACTCGGAGAACATGAGAATACAGACTAAGCCCAAGGAGTCAGAGGTCCTTTGGACTGTGTTCATGAAAGCCGTTCGGAAGCTGTAAACCAGGAGGACCTTGCACAAAACCTGCAGAGACTCTCTGGAAGCCATTCTTCTCCTGACAGTACAGGCTATGGTGGAGCTCTGGAGAGGTCTGCAGCAAGATTTCTGCTGCCTGTGCTGACAGTTGGGGAGAGGACACTAACTGGTTGTGGGGTCCCAAAGCAATGGGAAGCTGGAGAGAAAACGCTACAAAGAATGGCTTTCCACCCCAGACAGCTCACTTGAGATGTTAGTAAGAATTGCCTCCTCAGTATTCTATAGCCATGATGAGGAGGAGGCTAAGGAGAGAAAACAAAGAGACTGAGAAAAAGCAGCTGCTTTTGCTGCACCACTAAGAGAAACAGATCCCAGGTCTGATTCCTGGGGCCGCAAGAAGAACTCGACAACTGCATTCATCTGCTACCACTGTTAAAAGCCAGGCCACCTCAAGAGGAACTGCCCTAAGAGGCCCCATGGGCCATGCCCTGGATGCAAAGGAGACCACTGGAGATAGGTCTGCCCCCTGAGGTGGAGGCCCCAGAGCTCAGACCCATGCTACCAGTTAGTCCAACAGGAATGAGAGGGCTTGGGGCATGGTCTGCCTTCTCCCTCTGGCCAGACCGTCATCTTCATCGAGGAGTCCTGGGTAATCATGACTATGGAGGAACAAGAAAACAGCCTGTTGCTAGACACAGGTGCAAGTCTCTCAGTCCTTCTTTTCAATCCTGGCCTTCCTTCCAGCCATCATACCTCAGTGAAAGGAGTCACTGGTGAGGAGGTAATATGCTATTTTTGACAACCCTTAGGCTGTAACTACTTATTAGATCCTTGCATATCTCTGTGTTCCTGAGAAACCACTTTGAAGATACCACCATGTATTACAGCAGCCATTGATATTCTCCTACTAATCTATCCATAACTGTGTAAAGTTTGTAATGTTCCTATCCTATTTCATAAATGGATGTATGTTTATTATTATGTATTTCCTACAACAACCATTGAGAATAGTTAATGATTTTTCAATAGGTCACTCATGTATAGCTCTATTTATTTTCTTTAGAAGCCACTTTGAAGATACCAAAGTATAGTACAACAACTCTTGATAATCTCCTACCTCTTTTTTCTCTAACTCACTATTATTTGTCTATTTGTTTTCCTGAGAAACTATTTTGTAGATAATAATATGTAAAACAATAACCATTGATAATTTCCTACCATTTTGCCTGTAATTTGCTAAGTCCCCCCTATTATTATGTTATCCTTCTTTTACTCTTTAAAATAAGAAAAAAAAAAAAAAGAAAAAGAAAATCGAACAGGCTGCAACTGAATCAAATTTCCCCATAAGGTTCAATGTCACCTGATGTGGAGCTCATAAATGGAAACAAATTTTTGCAAAACGCTCTGTTTATGAACTAAATTGTTCTTGAACAGAAACATTTGTGAGTTGAGGTAGCACTGCACTGTTGTCTGAACATCCATCTATTTTCCTTTGTAAGCCTCAAATATATCCCTTCTTTGGCTGAGTTGTACCCCACTGCATGGGCTGGTCTCATAGGTTAGCTACTATGAGTTGTGCTGCTACAAACATGAGTATGCATGTAACACTATAATATAATGATTTAAACTCTTCCAGAAAGATATCCAGCTGAAGTAAAGCTGGATCAGATGGAATTTTTGTTTAAGTAATCTCCCTACTGATTTCCATGGTGGTTGCGGTAGTTTACATTTCCACCAATAATGGAGAAGCATCTCCTTTCCCCTACATCCTAGCCAAAATTTGTTTTTCTTTGAGTCCTTGATAATAGCCATGGTAGGACACATGTAGGTAGACTGTGGGCCTGGGGAGAGAATCTCCAGTAGGAGGGAGATTGGAGGGTGGAAGAGAGAAAGGGGAGCAAAAATGACTGAGACACTTTATCTTTATTACTAATTCCTCAAGAAAATAGCAAGAATGATGTGATAAATGTTTTCAAAGCACGGGTACATTTTAAAGGTGATTAATTGCTATAAGTATTTTATTTTAACAAAATTTCAAAAACTTTTAACATTCACTGTATTATTTGACCACACCATGTAGTTATAGGTTGGACTGTCAGTACACATATGAACTGGAAGATACATAAATCTTAAGAATATGACATAATTTATTAATCCATTATATTGTTGGTGGAAATTTGTCTTGATTGTAGTTTCTGGTTGTTATAAGCAATGTTTCTATGAAAAAAACCTGCATATTCATTCTGCCCAGCACATGAATGAGCTTTTCTAAATATGTACATAGATGACAGTGAAAATCCTGGACCCAGACCCAGGATTATCTTGAGTCTGATAAAGATAAACCTTTCCCTTATGCATTGTGAAAAATAATTGCAGGCAAAGTGACACATGCCTGTAATCCCAGAATTCAGGAGGCTGAGGCAGACAGATTGCTGCAAATTGGAGGTGAGCCTAGGCTACATAGTGTGTTCAAGGTCAGCCTGAACTGTATGGTGAGACCCTGTATGAAAACATAAAAATAAAAATTTCACATTCTGTGCTATAGGAGAAATAAATATTATGTTTAACAGTGAAATGATTTAACATCTGTTATGATAGTTCTCATTATGGAACAATACTTTATACATTTATATTGATTGTATGAAGCTGAAACCATAAGAATGTTACAAAACTAATTTATGAGGTTCTGGCAAAAAGGGGCCCTTATCAATGATATAGAAACTGCTGTATGTTTTATCAGTCATCTTTGGTGATTCACAGCGTATGTACACTGTCACATTGAAAGACCTGGAAGTCCTACAATAAAGATACTTCTGTCAGTTCAGGACTCAATTGTAGTTATTTCTCACCAAAGTATGTCTGTTAACCTAAAAGCACAATACAAGGGATTTCACTTTTCCAGACTACACACACACACACACACACACACACACACACACACACACACACTGGCTCTTATACAACAGTCACTTGCCAATTGAGTGGTTTGTCAAGATTCATGTAAACCTCTTTTGTATTTATTTTTTAGGAGTAACAAACAGAAATGAATCCCTCTTAATTCGTAAAGTTTCACTTCAATGAAACTTTAACAACGCTTTACCTTCAACTTCTTAGATTTAAATTATGTTGGTCATTATCCCTTGGCATACCTGTGATATCTCTTTTATATCTTCATATTTAAACTGTAGCTGAAGTTCACAGATTTCAATTTCATGGTAGTTTCAAAAAATAAATTGGTCCTTTATCGGGATTCTTAAACTACTGATTGCTATGGATTGTCAATTATATATACCAGAATGTATACACAAATGTGCAAAATAAAGTGAAATTATCTAAGACCTAATGTTGACTTCATTTTATAAATTAAGGATAATTTTTAGCACAGAAAATGAAGTCATGACTTTAGAAGCAAGTATCTTGTTTTGATTACATTTGGCTTAATGAAAAATAATACATGGATTTCTCTTTTCTTTTCTTCTAATTTGATAGGAGACTAGTGAAAACTTTAACATGGACCTGTATAAATTGATACACCAGAGCCTTCTCCCATCAGAAACACACAACCTAAACGTGTGCCTATCTCAGGAGCACTTACTTTCCAATAGGAAAAAAGCTTGAAACCATGTCTTCTTTCTGCGATTCCAGAACTCTCTGGTATCAGTCAGTAAAGGTAGAGATGGGGTAAATGCAGAGAAGTTGTAGGTATCATTAGAAGTCATATTACTGGACAGTCTGCATAAACAGTGACCTGATCTCTCTCTTCGCATCCAAATGTTTCACCTTGGGAACCTCTACAATTTTTCCAGTGATGTTTATATTTCTCTAATGATACTTCAAGCTACTTTCAAAGGCTGTTCTTTTAGAAAGATATATGAAAATAAATGCAGTATATTATTTTATTTTCACTTTTGCTGCAATGAATAAAACTTGAAGGAGGACAATGATTAACGCTCTTCATTGGTGTTTCACTAGCACCTATCCAAGTGCCTGATACATAATCAATCTGTGTGCACCTTTAATTGAAATGAGCCTGGTAAAATTTTAAACATAACAAATTATACTATAATGCAAAACAAAAAACTCTGCTTCCCCTTCTCTGTCCCATTTCTGATAAATGAAAATATTAAAAACTTTCAATTGTCAATATGAAATAATTTATATTTCCACTATCGATCTACATGCTATAGACATAATTTTACTCCTAAATGTCAAATATGAAGATTGATCGCAGTAAAACCTCATACCCTTTCTTCATCTCCTTAACATTGATGTTTGCACTGTTTTAGTTCATCCATTAAATATTTAGTGAGCACTGACTATGTACCAGATCCTATTTAGGAACTGGGGATATTTCAGTGCATAAAGCAAACAAAATCTCAAAAAAGTCTGTCTTCTGCAAGCTTCAGTTGGAGCACGCAGAACACTGTAAGTAAAACAGTACTTTGGAAGGTGCAAAATACTAAATAGAAAAACAAAACATGTGAAGAGGTTAGTTTATGCCAAGAGTGAGGAAAATACTTTTGAAAATGGTTTCATCATGGAAGATCTCTCTAAGAAAGTCATATTTGAGCAAATCTTTTTTTCTCTTTTTATTTTTATTTTAAAGAAAATAGTACAAAAATATAGCAAAATACAAACAAAACAACACAAGGACATTAAAAGTGATACGGGGTTTCAAACCAGAACATAGGGATTAACAGTGGTTGTTATATTACATATTGTTATCTTCAATGCAGTTGCTCAGATTATCAGATGTAAGAATAGATGATTGATCAAATCATTAAAGGGGATAAGAAAATAATAATTTAAAAGAACAGTAGAGAAAATACATAGTTTCACTAGACAGGATTGCAGGAATTCACGAACTGTTGTTATACTGCAAAATGCTCTTGTCACAAAAGTTGCTCAGATTACCAGATATAAACATGCAAAATTGGTCAAAATATTAAAATTTTATTTTATTTTATTTTTAATTTTAAAAATGAAAGGAGGAAAACATTAACAGACAGAAAACCTTTTACAAAATAGCAAAAGAACAGTACAGACAAGATAGA
>NW_004955571.1:247666-250512 GCF_000276665.1 Chinchilla lanigera
TCTTTATCTGAGAAGTGTGTAATCATTTCAGTTGCCCATTTCTGGATTGGGTCTTTGAATTTGGGGGGACTGATATTTTTTAATTCTTTCTGTGTTCTAGATAGAAGCCCTTTGTCTGAGGGACAGTCAGCTAAAAATTTTTCCACGTTTGTGGGTTTCCTTTTGACTCTGCTGGTGATTTCTTTAGATGTGCAGAAACTTTTCAGTAGGATGAGATCCCACTTGTTGATTCTTTCCAGTTATTCACGTGCAGTTTGGTTTTTGTTCATGAACTCTCTGCCTACCCCTATGTCTTGAAGGTTTTTACCTACTTTCTCTTCCAATAGATTTACTGTTTCTGTTTTAATATTGAGATCTGTGATCCATTTTAACTTGAGTTTGGTGCATGGTGATAGACTTTGGTCTATTTTCAGCCTTTGGTAGGTGGAAGCCAATTCTTCCAGCAGCATTTATTAAGGAGGCTATCGTACTTCCAGTGAGTGTGTTTGGTCCCTTTATCAAAGATTAGATGGCTGAGTGTGTTTGTGGTTGTGGCTGTCTCTTCCAGTCTGTTTTATTGATCCTCAGGTCTGTTTTTTAGCCAGTACCAGGTTGATTTTATGACAACAGCTTTGTAGTATACTTTCAGATCAGGGATTGTGATTCCAGCTGACTTGTCCTTGTTGCCTAGAATTGCTTTTGCTATTCTGGATTTCTTCTGGCTCCACATGAATTTAAGGCATGTTTTCTCGAGATGTGTGAGGTATGCTAATGGTAGTTTAATGGGAATTGCATTGAATCTCAACAGTAGTTGTGGGAGTCTGGCCATTTTCACAATGTTGGTTCTTCCTCTCCATGAGCAAGGAATATTTTTCCATTTATTGAAATCTTCTTCGGTCTTTTTTTCAGAGTATTGTAGTTTTCAGTGAATAGATCTTTTGCTTCTTTTGTTAGATTGATTCCTAAATATTTCAATTTCTCAGATGCTATTGTGAAAAGTATGGTTTCCTTAATTTCTCTCTCAATCTGTTTGGTGTTTGTGCATCAGAATGGTATCGATTTTTGAGAGTTAACTTTGTACCCAGCTACACTGCTGAATTAGTTGCTTAATTCAAGGAGTATTCTTGTGGAGTGTTTGGGGCCATCCATGTAAAGTATCATTTCATCTGCAAACAGTGATAATTTTACTTCTCTTTTTCCTATCATTATTCTTTTTATTTCTCTCTCTTGTCTAATTACTCTGGCTAGTGGTTCCAGAACTATATTGAACAGGAGTGCTGACAGTGGACATCCTTGTCTTGTTCCTGATTTTAAAGTAAAAGCTTTCAGTTTTTGTCCATTTAGAATGATGTTGGCTGTTGGATTGCCATAGATGGCTTTCATCAGGTTAAGGTTAAGACCACCTATTCCTATTTTCTGTAGAATTTTTATCATAAGTGTATATTGGACCTTGTCAAGAGCTTTTTCTGCATCTATTCAGATGATAATGTGGTTTTTGTCTTTGGTTCCATTGATATGGCGTATAACATTTATGATTTGCGAATATTGAACCAACCCTGCTTTCCTGGAATGAATGTAAATTTGTCGTGATATATGATTTTCTTGATGATTTGCTGCCATGTATTTGCTAGTATCCTATTGAGTACCTCTGTAGTTCTCTTTCTTGGTTGGGTATTTCTCTGGTTTTGGTACCAGTATGATGCTTACCTCCAGAAATGAGTTAAGGAGAATTGCTTCCTTTTCAATTTCATTGAAGAGTTTGCGGAGTGTTGGTATTAAATCTCTGAAATTCTTATAAAATTCTGCTGTGAATCCATCAGGGCCTGGGCTTTTATTTGTTGGTAGGTTTTTAATCACGCTTTTCAATCTCTTTAATTGATATTGGGTTGTTCAGGAATTTTATATCTTCTTGACTCAACCTTAATAATTTGTACATATCTAGGAATCTGTCCATTTCTTCTGAGTTTTCTATCCTATGGGGGTAAAGAGTTTCAAGTAAGTATTAATGATCTTCTGAACTTCTGAGGAATCTGTAGTAATTTCATCATTTTCATTCCTTACTGAATGAATCTGAGTTCTTTCCTTCCTTTCCTTTATAAGGCTTGCTAGGAGTTTATCAATTTTATTTTTTCTTTCAAAGAACCAACTCTTTGATTCTTTTTTTTTTTTTTTGGTTGGTTTTCTTTGTGTGCATTACATTAATTTCTGCCATAATCTTTATAATCTCCTCCCTTCTTTGGGCTTTGGGCCTGACTTGCTTTTTTTTTTCTAAAAGTTTAAGATGTAGCATTAGGCTACTTATTTGTTCTCTTTCTGTTTTCCTTATGTGTGAGTTCACCACTGTAAATTTCCCTCTGAGGACTGCTTTAATTGCATCCCATAGATTCCGGAAATTTGTATTTATATTTTCATTTGTTTGTAGGTATTTTTTAATTTCCTCTTGAATTTCTTCTGTGACGCATTGTTGTTTAATTTCCAAGTGTTTATGTAGTTTTTGTAGTTCCTCTGGTCGTTAATTTCCCATTTCATTGTACTGTGGTCAGATAATATGCACGGGAAAATTTCAATTTGAGCAAATCTTAAAGCATGTAGTGAAGTGAGCTTTGTAGATAACTAGGAAGAGGTCTGAAGAAAATGACAAGTGCAGGGGATTTAGCTCAGCGGCACAGCGCCTGCCTGGCCTCATGAGGTTGTGATTTCGATTCTCGGTTCCAGAAAAAAAAGAAAAAACAAAACAAATTAGCAATGTGCCTTCTACCGCAATAAATTTCGGGGCTAGTGATTTATTTCAGCCGGAAAGTTCCTGCCTGGCTAGCACCAAGGTCGTGAGTTTGATTCTTGGTACCAGAAGAAAAAACCAAAACCAA
>NW_004955571.1:251243-269054 GCF_000276665.1 Chinchilla lanigera
TTCTTCTTCTTCTTCTTCTTCTTCTTCTTCTTCTTCTTCTTCTTCTTCTTCTTCTTCTTCTTCTTCTCTGTCTTCTCCTTCTTCACTTCCCTTTCTCCTTTCCTTTCTCCTCCTCCTTCTTTTTCTTCGATGTTTGGGATTGAACTCAAAGCGTTGTTCATAGTTAGCTGCTAAGCACTCACTCAGCTACTGAACTACACTCCCCAGCAAAGGCAGGAAGCTCTCTAAAGAAGTTTTATACTACAGGCAATAGGCACGTTGAAAGTTAGTTGGGTGGAAAAGTTGAGACAGGATAATTTTTTGTGGATTGAAACTAGAGAACACTGAACACTATTTCCAGATTTTTTTAGTTTATTATTTTGAGATGGGGTCATTCTAAATTCTTTAGGCTTGCCTCGAACTTGTCAACCTTTTGTTTCAGCATTTTGGGTAGCTGGGAATATATGTGTGCAGCACCACACCTAGCTCAGAATGATTATTTTGAACCTTGAGGAAATAGTATGATGTTGGTATGCTAGTGGCAGTTATTCAATAAAGAAAGAAAAACTTGTAGCTACAGGAGAAATTCTGGTGGAGCAAACTTTTTGACTAGGGGCAGTGTTGGTATTACATAAGAAGCACTATGTTCTGTACTTGTCTTTATGTGTTTAAACATGTGTATTCCAAATAATGGGGAAATGTATATTTTCAGTTAGGATCAACTGAGTATTTTTTCCATTTTCTTAACTCACCATTTCACTTACTTTTCTACTTTACACCTGGTACTTTCTAGAACTACTGCATCTATCACAATAGGGTATGTACCCATTAACTTCTTATGTTCATTTTGATTTTGGACTTCCCATGACATCCTCTGAATGTTTTAATTGTCATTTTACTTAAATGTATTATCAAAAATATTTTAAAATATTCTTGTGTGATAAAGGTTTTAAATTTCTCTCATAGCTCAACAATCTTATGACTTTCTCATACCTACATATTTGATTGGTTATTGAGTTCTAAATCACAGTTAATTTTTCTCAGGACTTTTGAAAGCGTTACCCCATTTTGCTCAAAAATGTAGTATTTACTGATGAGAGCTCTGAATTCACATTGCCTTTAAAGAGATTTGTTTCTGTCTTTTATGGAAAATTTTTGGAATTTTTTCTTCTTATTTGATGGGATGAAAGAAAAGAATACATCTTGTGGTGAAATTTTATTTTTCATTCTATCATTTAGGTATTCAGAAATATTTCTCATTATAAAAGATTCCCATCTTTCTGTGAAGATCTTTTTATAATGTCTCTGATAATTTCCTTATTTTCATTTTCTGTTTCTATTTGTATCATTTTCTTTTATGACTTTTCTTCATGGAAGTCATGGTATTTGAGTATTGGAATTCTGAACTTATCCTCTGCATTTCCATATTTTCATTAATCTTTGATTTTCTGCTCAATATTATGGGTATCCTTGTGGTAAGCACTTAGCCTCCCTGGTCTGTTTTTCACTGCTCTAGTCTTATTTTTCAATTAATAATTGCTATTACTTTATGGAACTTTTAAAAATCTCTATAAACACACTAATTAAAATATTTTTTCTAATATGTACTTCTCTAAGTCATTTATCATTTATTACTTCTAGATCACTTGTTCAGTTTGTTTTTTTCTGCCATTCTCTTTCTCTCTTTCTTCTGTACTTTCCCTTCTTTTTGCTGCATATATGTGAGTATCCATGTTTGTAACTTTACACTTAATTAAGAAACTATGTTTTTGATAGGGGGCTTAGGTTTCTGACAATGTTCTATATTTGACTCTAAGTTTATATAGAACTGCCTATGGATAGATAAGTTAGATGAATATTATTAGAAAATTGATGGAGTATGGGGACTATCCAATGAAATTTCACAGTGAGTGGATAAAAACGGAACATCCAGATTGCATTTTTCACTTAAATCCAAAGAGGGGAGAATTAACTATGTTGTCTCTAGAGTGACATTCATGCTACTTCTTCCTATGTACTTCAATACTATTATTATTGTTGTTGTTGTTGTTATTATTACAGTGCTGGTGATCAAACACAGGGCCCATGCATGCTAGGCAAGTGTTCTGCCACTAAACCTTTTTATAGCCCTATTCATTAATTTTTATTAAAATGGTATATTTCCCACATGTTATTGCTTATTTGTGTGTGTGTGTGTGTGTGTGTGTGTGTACGTGTCTTTTTATTTATTTATTATTTGTTTTCTCCCAGGATAAATGCTGGGTATGGAAGACTATATTTACCCAAAACTGTGGTAATATATTATACTGCACATGTGCTTCTTAAAATGTGTGTTTTTGTCAGAGTAGGAGGATGGAGGTTTATGTTCTCTCTCCTTGGATCTGAGTGGGCCCATTACTATGGCACAAGTAATGTTTTGTGATTTTGAGGGAAAGTTTAAAAATAAAACGTTTTTCCTGGTCTTTTTTAGTGATATTCTATCTTGGAATCCAGTCTTAATGAGGGAGAGAATAAAATAGTTATATAGGTGTACTCCATGATAGCCGCTCCAGATATCTCGAATGAGAACTATCACATACCAGACATGAGTGAAAATGCCTTCAATTAACTGTAGAAATCTCAGCCTGCAAGCTGTTCCAAACAACACTGCATGAAACAGAGATGACCTATCTCCCCTGAGCTATTCCCGCATCAAAGCTTTACCAACAACACATAACCAAGAAGTTTAGGAGGTTTGTTGCCCAGCAACAGATTTTTGCTGTCAATTCTCCCACGTTTGTGGAAGGAAGAAAGTGACAGAGATAGGAAAAGATAATGGTAAAATTCTTAAGATGAAAAACTTTAAATACCCTCTCTATTTTCATCCTCTTTTTTTTTTTTTTTTTTGAGTAATGTTGATTGACCTGAAGCCCTCAGCTACTTCCTAGCACTTTTCTGTGTTTCAATTTGATACAGTGTCTCTCTAAGTTGCTAAATTGCCCGGACTGGGCTCAAACCTGTGGTTTTGCAGCTGAAGATGCCCAGAACGCTGGGAGTGAAGTGGGTACAAACATGTGCAGCTGTCATCCTTCTTTATATTTTCCTCTTTGTTCTTACCACTGTATTCTAAAATCCTCACTGGACTGTGCAGGGAAATTTGAGTAATCTTTCTCTTAAGTTTACTTTTATACATAGCTATAGTGTTTGTGTTCATTCATCCAACAGGCAGTTACTTTCATTATGCCCTTCAGCAACTGTGGAATCTTTCATATGTTTAACAGTTCCTTTTTGTTTATTCACAAATATTTCCCCGTTTAAATTCCTTTACTCTATTTTTCATCAGGGACTTTTACTGATTTTTTTCCTTTTATCATTAAATGAGATAAAAGTATTTTCATAACATTAATGATGATTAAAGTATTTTTTTAAAAAAATCAACTCCGAAGTAGAACAAAGACCTTGAACTAAATGTATTTTTGAGTTAAAGAAATTCTATTCTGAACAATAAATAAATCAAAATAATAACAATTAAAAAGCACACGGTATTTTATTTTGCTGAAAACTCACAATATGAAATATACCTTCTTAATGATCCTGTTGGCTCGCTAAATTGCCCAGGCTGGGCTAGAACTTATTATTTCCCTGCCAGAGTGGTGAGATTGCAGGTGTGAGTCACCACCTAATCCTAAGCCTACTTTATTCTCTTAGTAAATTTTAAATGTACTACAGGCACATGTTTGTGCAGTAAGTCTCTAGAACTCACTTCTATGTAATGGAAACTTTATGTTTTATGATTAGTTACTCTCTATTTCCTTCCTCTTCCAGCTCCTGGCAACCATTATTCAATGAGTTTGACTATTTTAGATAAGTCTTAAAGATAGAATCAAGTAATATTTGTCCTGTGGCAGATGAGTTTATTTAGTATAACTCACTAAATTTCATGCAAGTTGTCACACACTATAGTTTCCTTCTTTTTCAGCCTGAATAATACTTGGATAATATTTCATTGTAGTTTGTATTTCATCAAAATTCTGAGAGAAAGAGAAACAGCCATGTTCAGTGTGCACTGTGAAAAAGATGCTCTAATTTGCTTCGTACATGAATTTATGGTGTCTTCTTGTAGAAGCGGAACATTTGTCAATGATTCTTGTATATAGAATCCCAATATTTATGAATGATGAGTGAAATAAGAAAATTCAATCTTTATAAAGCTCTGTCCACTTTAATTATTTCAGTGATTAGAGTGCTCTAGGCTGTGCTAGTCAATACAGAAATTGCTAGTCACACATGACTAACAAGCACGTTTTAAAAATGACATTAAAGAGAAAAAAATAAAAACAAAATAACAAAAATGAAACAACACAAAAACAAAAATGATACAGAATTTCAAAATAAGATGATAGGAAATTAACAGTGGTTGTTATATTACATATTGTTATCTTCAATGAAATTGCTCAGATTGCCAGGTATAAGAATGCAAGATCGATCAAACAATTAAAAATTAACTGTTCCTTTCAACAAATCACTAGCAATTAGTGGTACAATTATCTTAGTTATGACATAGCTTCCCTTTTCTCCTTTCCCCATCCCATTTGTTCTTTCCATTTAAAAAAAGATAAACATAACAAGAAAAATTATTTTCAAACATGTTATTAGGACAGCAATAATAGTTGATACATTGTCTTGTTGTCTTCCTAGTAGTTATTCAGCATAGAAGATATATGTATGCTATCTTGTCTATACAATATTAGTACAAGACTTTCTTTTTAAAGAGCTAATTGAAATTAGCTGTATAACAATCTTGACTATCTTGTATATATGAGTAGCATATTCAAGTGCTGACTTTTTATTTCAGTTAAGTTTAAATGACATATTTAAATGGTGGCATGTAGCTAGTGGCTAAAGAATATTTGCCTCTCAGCCTAAAAGTAAGTAACATTTTGTTGTGCTTCAAAAACTGCTGAAAAACCTCTACTTAAAAATTTCTATGGACCAGGTATATAGCTCCGTGGCACAAGTGCCTGCCTGGCAAGCTCAAGGTCCTAAGTTCGATTCCCAGTACCCCCCCAAAAAAAAATCCTGACCAGGTGTGGTGGTGCACACCTATAATCCCAGCACTTGGGAGGTTGAAGCCAGATGATTGCTGTGAGTTTGAGACTAGCCTGGGTACAAAATGAGTTTGAGGCCAGCCTGAACTACAAAGCAAGACCCTGTCTCAAAAAATTTCTGAAGAAAACAGTGAATTCTAGTTGAAAATTCACATAATAGTTCTAATTTCAGCTCCTACAAAGGACATTTAGTCTTTAAAATATTTTTTATTTTTAATTACTTTATTTGTATTAGTGCAAATAATTCTCTTACATGACATGCAACCTCCTGCAAAACATGTAATGATAATAACTTATAGCATAAATTTAATAAAAAAGAATGTTCTTTTCCTAGATCCATGTAAAATGCTCTATCATCTGTAAGTACTCCCTAACCTTAGAACAATGACAAAATTCCTTGTTTCCAGTCTTATGAGTTCTTTGCTTTGGATTATTTTGTAAACATTTGGACTGTTCAATGCCTTAAAGGAAGCAAAAATGGATTTTTATATATTTATTACTTTTCAAAAACTTGAGACATTTGTAGAAAAATGAATGAAGCGTGACACCTTATTGTTTAGTGGAATAAATGAGATGCACAAGCTTAAATATAGCATGACTTCTCTTATATGAGAGACTCCACATATAAGTAAAGAGCAAAATAAAAGATAGATGATAGGAAATATGAAGATAGATATTTTCCAAAGGGAAGGAGACCAAGATATGGTGGGAGAGGGAGAGAGAGAAAAGAGGGAGATGAAAAAAGAATTAAGATGTTATATACATGTATCAACCTCCCATGAAGAACATATTACCCTTACTGTAAACATGTGCCTATAAAAATAAAGACTAAAGAAAATAGCATACCTGGGTGTGGTGACACACACCTGTAATCTCAGCACTCAGGAGGCTGAGGCAGGAGGATCATGGTGAGTTCGAGGCCAGCCTGGGCTACAAAGTGAGCTCAAGGCCAGCCTGAACTGCATAGTGAGACCCTGTCCCACCCACAAAAAGAAACATAAACAACATAATCTTTTGAGAGCACCCTCATACATGCAGTTTATCTTTGATTGAAATATGTCTGCAGGGGTGCTTTTGCATTACCTTGTCATTCAACATCATCTATATAGTACAGCTGAATAGCAATTATTGTTATAAAAAACTAGAGTTAAATTTTTGAGACCCTCAATATGTGCTACACACTAGCCTAAAAATTATCTCAGTATGTTCTCACCACAACTTTCTGAGCAGACATACTGTTATTTAGCCCATTTTATGTGTCAGGAAACTTACACAGAGAAATTAAGATCAAGCAACTAGTAGAAGACTAGCAGAGACTTGAACCCAGAACGTCTGGATTCAGCTTTTCTTCTTGTCTGCTTTTCACAGCTATATGTAGTTTGCAAAGTTATTGTATTTGCCTTTTTAATAATGAAGATTTTAGATTATAGCTTACTGTTATTGTTCATTTTGCCTTCTTCAAATCTTGAAGGGAAATATATTCAACAGGTCCACGTAACTTATATGGTAACTTATATGCTGGAGACAACCACCAAGCTCTAACAGCTGTGCCATCGGAGGGACAGGGGCAGCAAATATAATAAAAGTATCCTGAAATCAGCACACAAACTGTATGTAACTGAAGTTGCATCATTCCTTGAACTGTGCTATTTATATTTTGAGAAATTGTTTTGGTGGAAGCAGATAACTAACTTATACATGACCTAAATCAATTTTTCTTAAAATTCCTGACCTTCAAAACTTTCAAAAAGGAAAGGACATCTTCACATGGAGATTATTTTATTATGTAAAAATTATTTTGTCAAAGGACATATTTGAAGAGATTGATTCATAATGGAATTAGTGCATCTTTATCTTAATTCTTGGAGAAACTGTAGTTGCCTGAAAGACAGATAGATGATAGATGATAGGTAGATGATAGATAGAGAGAGAGAGAGAGAGAGTGATTATCAGTGTTAGTATTTAATAGCTTTATAAATCCCTACCTAGAGATTGAACATGAAAATCTTTACCAAACACAAAAGAAATAAAACTAAATAAGCCATCCAAATCTCTGCTCCAGTGGAGCACTGGTGTGTGATTTTCTTCTGAGCATTTTTTTCATGTTTTACCAAATCTCCAAGGAATCACGTGTGGCAGGACTTGAATCAATAATTCATTCCTTGAACTACTGATTCCAGGTTCTGTCAACCTTTTCACCATATTACTTTAACCTTTGCAGTTTATCCTGAACTTTTCATTCCTGATTTATTCAGGTTTTCTTCTTTGATTAAGTTCATCTAGTTATTGCCCTTTGTAAACAAACAAACCAAAAAGAGTTCATTTTAAAGTTTTAATTGAATGAACTTTTGAATATATAGTATGTATCATTGGTGTACACATATTTAAGAGAGTTTGTGTAAGTAAAATTTTAGGTTTTTTTAGATGTAAGAGTTTAGAATACTTCTAACTCTTAGGGAAATTTTTATTTCTCTCCTTGATTTCACTGATGACATGTGTCCGAACTGATAACCACATTCATCAGAAATCTACTAATGATGGTGCTTACAGGATGCGTTTTTGTTTTTTTTGTTGTTGTTGTTTTGTTTTTTTTTTTTTTTTTTGGTAGGGAATTATCAGTGGCTGCTGTAATACATGTTGGTATCTTCAAAGTGGTTTCTCAGGAAAACAAAGATATGCAAGAAAGATCTGACACGTAGTTACAGCCCAAAGGTTGTGATAAATAGCAGATTACCTCCTCATCAGTGACTCCCCTCACTGAGGTGTGATGGCTGGAAGAAGGCAAGGATTGAAAATAAGGACCGAGAGACCAGCACCAGTGTCCAGCAATAGGCTGTTTACTTTTTCCTCTGTAGTCATGATTATGCAGGGTTCTTCCTTGGAGATAACGGTCTGGCCAGAGGGAGAAGGCAGAGTATGCTCTGGGCCCCTCCATTCCTGTTGAACCAGCTGGTAAGAGGGATCTGAGCTCTGGGGCCTTCACTCCAGAGGGCAGTCCGACCTCTAGTGGTCACTTTTACAGTGAAGGCATGGCCCAGGGGGCTTCTTAGGGCAGTCCCTCTTTGTTTTCTCTTCTTGGCCTCCCCCTCCTCACAGCTATAATATACTGAGGAGGCAATTCTTACTAACATCTCAAGTGAGCTATCTGGGGCAAAAGCCATTTTTTGTAGCTATTTTCTACTATTTAGGGCTGACTAAGTAATAAACTTATCTGTAAGAATAGTTTGTCCCTCCACTGAACTGGGATCCAGGGAAGTATGCTTTATCAATGCCTCTTGTCTAAGAAAGCAGAGGGGTGTTCTCTCCAGCCTCCCAGGACATTAGGACCCCGCAACCACTTAGTGTCCTTTCCCCAACCATCAACACAGGCGGCAGGAACATGTGGATGAAGTCCTCGGCCCGCTAGTCAGTCTCAGCACCATCAGGTGCGAAGTGTCCCAGGCAGGGAACCTAGACACGTACCTTCTCCATGAAGGCGGTTCTTCAAAATCTGAATATTGGGCACGCATGTAATCCATGAAGTCTCGGTGCAGACCTCTCCAGAGCTCCACTCACTCCTCCACTGCAGCCTGCACAGTGAGGGGAAGAATAGCCTCCAGGTCTTCTCCTCGGTGTTGCGTAAGGCCTTGCTGGTTGCCAGCTCCCGAATTGCTCCCGCGTCCCCGGTCAGCTCGATCTCTGAGTCGTCGGGCGTCGGTACTCTCCTGTTCTCAAGTTCTTGTTCATCAGCTGCTCCTCTGATGACTCTGGATCTTTCTGGCTCTGAAGGGCAGGGCCAAGAGCTACCCGCTGTGTGGCATGTTTTCCAGGGGTTTCTCCATGTTGGGATGGTTCATGCACATCTCCGGGCGGGCCTATTGTGTCAGTGCTTCCCTGTAGCACTTGACTGCACAGCGGTGGCCGGCCGGACGGCCGGCGCACGTTTCCATGCAGCTTGCCTGGCGCCTGCTGCCTCCCCTCCAGGGTGCCTGCGCGGCCGGGTGCGCCCACAGCAGGCGCCTGCAGCCTGCCTGGCTCCCCGGGTGCCCGTGTGGCCAGGTGCGCTGGCCGGGAAGTGTTTTAACTATTTTCGAGAAGGGTTCTTTCTTCAGTGGAGGGAAATGTGTATGTATTATTATTTACCTCATTTCTTTCTAGTTTTGAGCCACACAAAAAGCTCTGTACTGAAAAAATGTTTAGGCTGAAATTGTTTTGTGCATATATTCATTTTCATTGTGATTAAAACATGGGATTTTGAGATATTATGAGCTCATATTATGCTACTAGAGTCTTTAAATACAATTGTATTACAGCATAACTGTATAAAATGAACAACTGAAATGAGCAAATTTTAGTCTTCTGTTTGGTCACAAACATTGAGTGTTTTTTGGTTTTCTGTTGCTCCATTTTTAACTTTCAAAGAGTTGTCATTGTTTATTTATTCTTCCTTTACTTTTTAACTGTAGATCAAAAGGTTAGGATAACAAAAATAGAAGAATAGTAAAAAACAATCAAAGTGTTCTTACAACCCATTTGTGTCTATGATCCTCATAGTCTGTGCCAATTGATTTCCACAAAGATCTGAAACTCTTAAACTTGGCTCAGTATGCAAGCCAGATTTAGCCTCTTTAACTTCAACTTTTTTATGTTTCAGCAACACTGGAATGAGATCTTTAAAGTTTACTGCCTCTATTTTAGAAGAAATCTGCAGTTGAAATGGGTTTAAAATGTTACTTTTTTTAAATGCACATGCTTACTGGTTATTTTTCAATTTTGTTTTCTGCACCCATATGGATAATTTAAGCAATGGCTAGGACATCTGTTAAATATTAGTGTTCTACTGCTTATAGTGCTCAATAGTAATAGAATGTGCTTTAGTATAGAAGCAGTTAAAATCTTCAGTGTACTCAGATATTTGAAGATAAAAAATATGAACTTATTTTTCTAGTTTGGCACATTCTTAGTTATTTCAAATTACCTGATTTCTGATATCTAAGATCTATTTGATAAAATTTTTGTTAGCTAATTAAGTGTAGCCTGCTATATCATTATGTAGATACATTATTATATCTATGAAAGTATCTTAGTATGGTTAAGTACTTTAACAAATAGAGGTTTTACAGACAGGATATTGATGCTACGAAAAATAAGGCTCAGTTCAATAAATGCTACCTATCAAGAGCCACATATTAATTAGTTATGTCTTTGTGACCTATATGGCCCTTATTTCAAATAATCAAGTTTGCCGTTTTAGTGCAAAGCCATCATAAACAATGAAAAAACAGATACTAAAGACTATCCTTCAGTAAAAAATTATGTAAAAAACAGGCAGTGGGGCAGATTTAAATCATAGTCCCCAATGTGCCAATTTCCTTCCTTATTCTATTGATGATAAATATTAAATTTATATATACTGATTTGTAAATTTATTGTTACCCATAAATAATTTATCTCAAAGTAAACAAAAAGAATTAGTGTATGAAATATGCCACATTTTCTTGGGGGAAGTCTCTAACAATGAAATCAAATAATTAAAGAAACATTACAGGAATATGAAAGTCTACTGAAAATATAGTTGGATGAATATTTTAACATTAAATTGTAAACTAATGTGTAGTTTCTTAATGTCCCACAATTTCATTTAAAATGCTTGCTGGTGTATAGTAGGAACAACCCAGTGAACTTGGCAAAATTGTATCAGCCATTTCAGTTTAAAACATTTTCCTTGGCAAATTCACTTTATCTTAGATGAATCATTCAACTCGAATTTGCACCTTTGTTTTTCACTTGGTGGCATAGGTGAATGGAAATGAATGGTAGACAATTGATATGTTTTTCAAATTCTTACTATCTTTTTGGTCTTTAGTTGCTTTCTCTGTTTAAATCTCATGCTGTTGAAAGGCTTGGGCTTTTTGCTTCTCATAGATAAATTCTAAGGATTTGATCCTGTCCTGATGGCTAGGCTTTATCTTCATTTGAAAATTCCCATGAGGTAAAGTATAACTCCATTGGAAGCACAGAACAAACATTACCTGGCATAGTAGCCATCAAATAAAATATGTTCACAGAGAGGTTCATGTTTTTGAGCAAGAAGATGTAACCATATTAAGGGCATGATCTCCATTTTAAGTGACAAATGTAATATATCTTCATTAAGGGAGTGTAGATGGGTCAAGTTATAATCATGTGCTTATTTACAGACCTAAATATTGACTAGATTGACAATGCAGAAAATGTTTTGCAATACTTGCAATTTTTGACAACCCAGTTAGCTATACATGTTCAAAATTGTTTGTTTATCAGTATGCTATTCATGTTAGTTACTGACATGCTTTATTATCCTCAGCAATTATCAGCATGCCTGGAAGTTACACATTGAATTACTTATGTAATAGGTTAGCTTTAAGCTATGTGATCAAACCTGTTTTCTTAATTCTAACTGCTAGCCTGATTTTAACAGATAAAATGTACTGTATTTCAATCAGTATTGCAATGTATGTTTTAGAAAGTAGGTAATATTTCTATGATAACATTATCATTTATGTTTTTCTGTAATTGTTTTACTAAATATTTATTGTAGCCTTCTTCATGAAGGTAACAGTTTTCAGGGAAATAATTTCTTGTAGAGATCAATGACAATAATTAAGTCATATTTTGAGCTTAAGTATTGCATTCGAAACATGCTGACTCATAGTGACATAGACTCATAGTGTCCATAATGAATAATATGACACTGAAAAAGTTGGATTTGCAGATGAATTAAAAGCAAAACATATTAATACCCTATGCTCAATAATTTCTATGTAACTTCAAAATCCCAAATGCATTGGTAAATGCTTTTGTTATTGTGTATGCTGATTTTTTTTGAAATTTGCATAAACCACATGAGAAAAAGCAGCAAATAAGACTTCATTAAAATTAAGAGCTTTTATGCCTGAAAAGATATTATCAAGTAGGTGAAAATAGCACTAATTATAAAATAAAAAAGTATTTTCTAAACTATGTATTTTATAAAGTCAGGTATCTAAAGTATATATGTGTATTTGTACATATGTCATTCACAGTTCTTTCTCTCTCTCCCTCTGCCTCCCTCCCTCCTTCTCTCCCTCTCTCCCCCTTTCTCTCTCTCTCTCTCCCCCTACAGTTCAGGAGAAAGAAACTAAATAATCCAATTTTTTAAATATGCAAAGGAATTTAATAGTTAAAACTTGTACAATTAGTACTGCATATAACCTAGTCATGTCCACTTTTAAGTATTGACCCAACATGACTGAAAATATTCAAAGTTATTCTTGCCATTGTTCACTGTGATATTATTCATAGTAGCCAAAAGTCATAACTATGCAAGTCTATCCACACATGAAAGGATAAACAGATTTAATATATACAAATAGCCCTCCACGTGATCTGCACCGAGTGTGCCAGAGCTTCGGGAGCTGCTGGTCCCGTAGTTTGAGTCTGTGCTTCACTTCCACCACCACGGTTCCCAGCTGAAACTCTTGGAGACAGCCAGGTATTTCCTATCTACTTCCTGACAGCAGAGCGTGTGACTCAGGGCCCCGCCGCCATTACAGACTGAGTCTCTGCACTCCCTGCACCTGCGGCAGAGAGGAGGTCCTCATTCAGAAGCCCCAGGGACTTCTCTGGCTGGGGGGGGCGTGTGTAGCCCCTCCCAGTGTGCACCGCCACTCGCTGCGTGCACCGAGTGAGCGAGTGCTCCAAGAGCTGCTGGTCCTGTGATTGGAGTTCGTGCTTTACTCATACCGCCATGGTTCCCAGCTGAAACTCGCAGAGAGAGGCAGGTGTTTCCCATCTACTTCCTGAGGGCATAGTGGGCCACCCAGGAGTAGCGACCATTACAGACTGAGTCTCTGCCCTCCCTGCAACCGCAGCAGAGAGGAGGTCTTCACTCAGAATCCCCAGGGACTTCTCTGGCTGGGGGGGTGCATGTAGCCCCTCCCTGCAAGCACCCTGTGCTGAGTGTGTGAGTGCTCCAGGAGCTGCTGGTCCCATGGTTTGAGTCTGTGCTTTACTTTCACCAGAACTCACTAGGAGATTGAAGGCACGGGCAGTCTGTGATTGCTACCCGTCCAGCCTGCATCTGGTTCCTGTATGTGTCCTGAACTGACTGGAGACACAGACCCAGATGGTTTACAAACTGTTGACCCTACAGTGTGTATCTGGGTTTTGCCTGTACCCTGAACTGTTTTGGGACATAGGTCCACTGGACCAGGATTGTCACACCAGTGCAACACGAGTCTGGGCTATACACATGCCCTGAACTGCAAGGGGATGCTGGATCAGATGGTCCGGAATCAGCTGACACCAGTGCCCATGTCTGAGACCGGGGATAACTAGATACAAATCAACAGCTGCCAGAAAACCCGAGACTTAAGTAGCACTTCTCACAGGTCACTCAGAGGCAAACCTGACCAACAGGAAAACTAGGGACACTAGTGGCCTTTGCTGTGCAGCTACTGAAGAGGGAAATTGAGCTTTCTGCTTCCAGTAGCACACATGACAAAACGAAGGACTAAAACACAATCCCAGAACTCCACCCCACTCAGAACAAGTGCAGGAGAATCAACATAGGATAACTTGGTAAACACATGCCTGAATTAGCTGAAATGATTGTAATGGAAATAAAGAAACAACTCCATAAGGCCATAGAAGAGATGAGATCAGAAATAATCTCTCAGGCAAAAAGTGAAGTGACAATAATAATGAAGGAACTGCTCAAAAAGTCTAAAGAAGAAACATATAAGAAAAAAGAACAAAGGCAAGGGACAGAAGTGTTAAATGAAAAATATAGAAAGGACTTAGAATGCATGAACCGATTCAAAGAGACTTCCAGGAAAACAAAGCTGCCATTGAAACCTCCCAAAACCACTTGAATGAAGCTGAAGATAGAATCTCAGACTTTGAAGAGAGCATGGCAGCTAGCGACCATGAAAGAAAGGATCTCGTAAAATCAACAAGGATCCAGGAAAAGTCAATTCAATAGCTGCAAGATGAGGCAAAAAGGAATAATGTACGACTTAGAGGAGTCCATGAAACAGCAGGATGCAACACAATGGACATGAAAAGAATATTTACAGAAATAATATAAGAAAATTTCCCAAGCATGGAAACAGAACCTGATATACAGTCAATGATGCATACAGAACTCCAAACAACCACAATAAAATTACAAAAAACCAAAATAAAATTACACTCAGATATATCATAGTCGAGTTCCCAGATATCCAGCAAAAGAACAGAATATTAAAAGCTGCTAGAGAAAGGAAACAGATTACCTATAAAAGAAAGCCCATCAGAATCACAGCAGACTTAGCACAAACTATTGAGAAGAGCTTGGAGTGAAGTATTACAGGTCCTAAGACAGAACAGCTTCCAACCAAGACTGATGTACCCTGCCAAACTATCCCTCAAATTCAACTGACAAATAAAATATTTTCATGAAAAAGAAAAATTGAAAAACTTCATGAGTGCCAAGCCAGCATTACAAAGAGTACTAAAAGATATTCTAGACAGAGAAAAATCTGACTGCAATTTCAAGAACAACAGTAGAATGGAAACATCATTAAGAGCAAGCAAGTGAACAGGTAAAAAAATTAGGACAGCAATGCAAGTAAATAATATGACAATGATATATCAATACATATGGTTTATAACTATAAATGTAAATGGCCTCAATTCTCTTCTCAAAAGAAATAGACTGGTAGAGTGGATGAAAAAACAAAATACAATGATATGCTGTATACAGGAAACATATTTCACCAAAAAGGAAATCCATAGACTAAAAGTCAAAGGATGGAAAACAATCCTCCATGCAACAGGAACCCAGAAAAAAGCAGAAGTAGCTATTATGTTTGCAGACAATGGAAACTTCAAACTGACAACAATCAAAAGAGATACAGAAGGTCACTACATCCTAGTCAGGGGAAAACTGCAAGAGGTTGAGATAAAAATCATACATATATGTATGCACCAAATATTGGAGCTCCAAACTATATAAGACAAATCTTAGCAAGCATGGAAACCCATATAATTAATAACACTATTGATACAGAGAACCTCAACACCACATTGACACAAAGAGATAGGTCAACTGGACAAAAGATCAGTAAGGAAATAACAGATCTGAACCAAAGCTGTGAACAAATGGACATAGTAGATGTATACAGAGTATCCCACCCCACAGTATCAGACTATACATTCTTCTCAGTTACACATGGGTCTTTCTCTAAAATAGACCACACCCTATCCCATAGAGCATACCTTCCAAAATACAAAAGAATTGAAATTATCCCGAGCATATTATCTGACCATAGTGCAATGAAATTGGAAATTAACGACGAGAGGAACTACAAAAACTACATAAACACTTGGAAATTAAATAACAACCTCCTGAACAACCAATGGGTCACAGAAGAAATTCAAGAGGAAATTAAAAAATACCTACAAACATATGAAAATGTAAATACAACTTACCGGAATGTATGGGATGAAATGAAAGCAGTTCTCAGAGGGAAATTTATAATGGTGAATTCACACATAAAGAAAACAGAAAGAGAACAAATAAGTAGCCTAATGCTACATCTTAAACTTTTAGAAAAAGAAAAGCAAGTCAGGCCCAAAGGCCAAAAAAGGGAGGAGATTACAAAGATTATGGCAGAAATTAATGCAATGCAGACAGAGAAAACCCTTCAAAGAATAAATGAATCAAAGAGCTGGTTCTTTGAAAGAAAAAATAAAATTGATAAAACTCTAGCCAACCTTATCAAGAAAAGGAGACAAGAACTCAGATTCAAGCAATAAGGAATGATAAGGATGAAATTACTACAGATTCCACAGAAATTCAGAAGATCATTAATACCTACTTTGAAAATCTTTACTCCTCTAGGATAGAAAACTCAGAATAAATGGACAGATTCCTAGATATGTAGGAATTACCAAGGTTGAGTCAGGAAGATATCAAATTCCTGAACAACCCAATATCAATTAATGAAACTGAAGACAAGATTAAAAACCCGCTGACAAAGAAAAGCCAAGGCCCTGATGGATTCACAGCAGAATTTTAGAAGAAATTCAGAGAAGATTTAATACCAACCCTCCTCAAACTATTCAATGAAATTGAAAAGGAAGCAATTCTCCCTAACTCGTTTCTGGAGGCAAGCATCATAATGATACCAAAACTAGAGAAAGACCCAACCAAGAAAGAGAAGTACAGACCAATCTCCCTAATGAATATAGATGCAAAGATACTCAGTAAGATACTAGCAAATAGAATGCAAGAAATTATCAAGAAAATCACACATCACGACCAAGTCAGATTCATTCTAGTAGTGCAGGGTTGGTTCAATATTCGCAATTCTATGACTGTTATATGCCATATCAATGGAACCAAAGACAAAAAGAACATGATCATCTCAATAGATGCAGAAGAAGCTTTTGACAAGGTCTAACATGCATTTATGATAAAAACTACAGAAAATAGGAATAGATGGTCTTTACCTTAACCTGATCAAAGCCATCTATGACAAACCAACAGCCAACATCATTCTAAATGGACAAAAACTGAAAGGCTTTACTTTAAAATCGGGACCAAGACAAGGATGTCCACTTCTTTCAATACAGTTCTGAGATCCCAGTTGTTCTGCACTTCTGTTCAATATAGTCCTGGAACCACAAGCCACAGCAATTAGACAGGAGAGAGAAATAAAAGGAATAAGGATAAGAAAGGAAGAAGTCAAACTATCACTATTTGCAGATGACATGATACTTTACATGGACGACGTCAAAAAGTTCACAAGAAGACTCCTCGAATTAATCAACAAATTCAGCTGTGTAGCTGGGTACAAAGTCAACACCCAGAAATCAATAGCATTCTTATACACAAATAACAAGCAGACTCACAGAGAAATTAAGGAAACCATACCTTTCACAATAACATCCAAGAAATTGAAATATTTAAGAATCAACCTAACAAGTCAAAGATCTATTCACTGAAAAGTACCATACTCTGAAAAAAGAGATCGAAGAAGATTTCAATAAATGGAAAAATATTTCTTGCTCATGAATAGGAAGAACCAACATTTTGAAAATCGCCATACTCCCAAAACTCCTGTACACATTCAACACAATTCCCATTAAACTACCATTAGCATACCTCACAGACCTTGAGAAAACATGCCTTAAATTCATGTGAACCAGAAGAGACCCAGAATAGCAAAAGCAATCCTGGGCAACAAGGCCAAGTCAGGTAGAATCACAATCCCTGACCTGAAATTATACTACAAAGGTACTGTCATAAAATCAACCTGCTACTGGCTGAAACACAGACCTGTGGATCAATGGAACCATTTGGAAAAACAGCCACAACCACAAACACACTCAGCCACCTAATCTTTGATAAAGGGGCCAAGTAAACTCACTGGAAGAATGATAGCCTCCTTAATAAATGGTGCTGGAAAAATTGGCTTGCTACCTGCCAAAGAATGAAAATAGACTCAAGTCTATCACCATGCATCAGACTTAAGTCAAAATGGTTCACATATGTTAATATTAATACAGAAACACTAAATCTATTGGAAGAGAAAGTAGATAAAACCTTGAAGACATAGGGGTAGGCAGAGAGTTCATGAACAAAAACCAAATTGCATGTGAAATACTTGGAAGAATGAACAACTGGGATCTCATCCTACTGAAAAGTTTCTGCACATCTAGGGAAATCACCAGAAGAGTAAAAAGAAAACCCACAAAC
>NW_004955571.1:270120-290175 GCF_000276665.1 Chinchilla lanigera
TTGTAACTCTGTATTGTCTGTAGTGTTCTTTTGCTATTTTGTAAAAGGTTGTCTGTCTGTTAATGTTTTCCTCTTATTTTTAAAATAAAAAAATGTACAAATAATGGAATATCATTCAACCATAATGTGATAATATATTGATGCATTCTATAACATGGATGAATCTTGAAATTATTGTGTAAGTAAACCAAACCAGATACAACAAAACAAATATTATATGATGCCTCTCATATTCAATACATGGAATGTAGATTAGAGATTACCAGGGACTGAGTAAAGGGAAGAATTAAAAATATTTATTAATGGTTAAAGAATTTATGTTTAAACCAGGCATTATGATGCGTGCCTCTAATCCCAAAATTTGGAGAGGCTGAGATAGGATGATTGCAAGTTAGATCCCAGCATGTACGACTTAACCACCTATCTAGAATCTTTATCAAAAATTAAAAAATGAAACAGTGGTAAGGATGCAGTGCACTTTGAAGATGCTAGGTTCAATCACCAATGTCATACACAAAAACTTTTAAGGTGAAGAACATGATTTGGAAATAGCCCGGGATGATAGAAAATGCAATATTGTGAACATGACTCATGCTGGTGAATTGTATATTAAAATTAATAAAATTGTAAGTTAATTTTATATATTTTAAAATAGTTAAAATAAAATATATTTTAACTTTCATAGTTTAGTGTAACATCTCAGAAACCAAGACCACATTCAACTTGATGTTTTCTTCACTGATCTGGTGTTCTGAAAGACAAGATTTCGTTCCAGCTAAAGCACTTCAACTTTTTATTTACCTGAATTGCCTTTATATGGAGAAATGGGTTATTGATTTCCCACTTGACCTTTAAAAGTACCTCTTATTTCTTCCTTAGAGTATTCTAAGTGATCCAGGGATATAAGGATATAAGTTGGAAGCCACTGGTATAGTAGAAGGAGCACTTGAATAGTAGTCAGAAGTAATATGTTTCAATCAAATTCTGTCACAAGCGATATGAGCTTAATTCATATGTTAAATATAATATTCAATCTGACTTTCCATGTAAGATAAAATTGTATGCTATTTTAAACATCCAAATGATTCATAAAAGCTAAAATAATGAATGTCCCCAGATGAACAAGGCAATGGAAACAATAATAAATAGAAGATTTAATACCTGTTATGAAATAAAGTGTTACCTGAGTCAAAATAAAAGCATTACACAGATATAGAATGGAACTTTTAAATCCTAAAACTCACAATCATAATGTATATGTTTATAGCTATTTTGAATAACTATACAACACAAAAATCACCTACAAAAGATGCAAGGGAAAACTAACTGACAGAAACCTACTAATGATAGGGTACACTCATACTCTAATACAACACTAGTAGATAAAATACTAGATCAATAAAGTAGGTCCTATGGATACATAGTAAATTTTACACTGTAATAATATTTTAAATCATGAAACATTTAAGTGGTATTTGCTTTGTAGCAGTTTAAATAGTACATTGATGGTGTCACTACCTTGGCTGTACATTTAAATTAAACTGAAAATAAATAGAAGTTGTATTCAATTAAATTGAGTATTGTAATATGGTGATCTTGGTATATCAGATTTCAGTACATGGACAAAATTCCATCATGTATTATATAAAGTAGATAAATGTGGGCCTTGTATGCTGACTGTATGTTATTTATTCCTTCACAGTAGTCCAGAAACGTTATCTCACAAGCCTGCTGTAACCAGATTTAAATTTTTAGAGGTCTGTTTCAAAAATAGCCCAAATGAACAGATTTCTATTCATTTGGAAACAACTCTTCTGCTTAGCACACTCCCATGAAATTGAACTCAGCATCTGTAATGCACAGATAAATTCTGTAGCTGTAAATCACCACAGGTCACCTCTTCCCTTTGGAGTTCTCTAATCTAGATTCTACCCAACATACTGCTAAGCAGCATCATGTAGACAAATAATCTTCCTTTTCAATTCCCTACTCCATGGGATTCCCTTGCCCTTTCCCCTGCTAGGAAACTGCCCTGCACTGCTGGCTCAGGAAGGTCTCATCTATGAGGCACTTCCATATGAATGCCACCTAACAAAATGTTATGTGAATAAATCTAATCATGTGATACTGCCACTCTGCAGTCTTATTTTTTCTTGATCAATCTTGAAATTCGTGAAACCCACTACAACATTTAGCATAGTATTTAAAATAAGTTGCATCTGATCTGCTAAGATGTAAAGGTGTTCTAAAAGATTATGGCTAAGGCAACTGCTTCCTGAAGTGTAGTCCCTACTACTTTTGGAAGTAGTACTGGATTCCACTATGTATCACCCAAATAACCCTTTCAAAGTGAAGCCTAGGTAGGACATACACTGCCAGTCGAGAGCTTGAAGCTGTCCAGATATTTTGAAGAATTTGATGTATGAGAAGAGAGCAGCCTTGCACAAGGTCAGGACATATTTTTTTTTTCAAAAAAGACATACTATATTCAATGGCTGGTTGATGCAGGAATACAAAATCTTAAATCTTATACGGCTAAGGACTTCTTTAAAGGAACAAGCTAGCTTCAGAGCTTGGCATATAGTAAGCCAAAGCATGTTTTATAACTCGTCACAGCCTACCCTCAGCTTAATTATGCTTCATTATCTCCCCAACAGATGTTGATTGTGCAATCATTCTCAAGTTACCTTCTAGAAGCTAATATAATTTTCAGTGTCTGCTCCATGATATGCAGCACTATTAAGAGAAGTAAAAGTAATGCACAGAAAAATGTTTCAGATTTTTACATAATATATTATTTATCAATGATTTTAGTTATGTTTTGTTTATAACAGTATTGTTTAGTGGGTAAGAACCCATATCCTGAAGTAAGAATGTCTTTACTCAAGCTCAGTGTCAGCACTTCATACCTGATTACTTTAAGTAAACTGTTTAAACCTTCCCATTACCTTTACAGTAAAATGATATCTCAGCTTCAGGAAGATGAAATCAGTGGATATTTGTATATTGCTTAGGAGAGTATTCAAAATATATGTTCAAAATAAATACTTATTGAAAGAAGAAAACAAAAATATTAGCAACTAATATATGTGTGAGGTTATAATTTGAAAGAAATAGTGTTTTTAACTTTGGTATTTCTGCTGTGGAAGTGAATGGAGTTTAAGAAACTCTGTAGACATAAAATGAAAGGGTATTGCTTATATTAGAAATTTGAATATTTGTAGGAAAATGAGTGGATCCTGAGGACATAATGCTAAGTGAAATAAATCAGATATATAGAAGTTTAAAGGTTTCATGATGTCTCCAACATGAGAAGCACAAAATGTAAATAATTTAATGAGATAAAACAGAGATAGTAGGAAACAGGGAGGTAGATTTTGAGGATACGGGAAAGTGACAAAGAAGGAGGAAGAGAGGACAACTGGAGGAAGGGGATTGAAATTGTTGAAGATGCTGTGTGTATAGGTACCAATTTCACAAGATGAATTTCAGTGTGCATGAAAAATTACACTAATAACATTTAAAAATGTGCTTCCTGGAGTCGTACTTGGTGTTACTTAAATGTGAAACCTAAGTTTTGTCTTTTAGTTTTTCCTTCAGTTACTCATTAGATTTTTATATGCAATAACTACATGAGGAATACTGTAGATATGTCAGTAGGAAGATCACGTTCATTGTTTTAGCTATTGCCCCAAGTACTCTGCATAACAAACTCTCATAAAATTTTGTGATCTACAACAGTAAAACTTTACATTTTCTCTGATAATGTGTGTTTTATCTGGGATTTAGGTAACTGAGGTTGGGTTTTCCTGTAAGCTATGAGTCTTTTCCCTCTGGATTGTTGAGCTAGTTGTAAAATATTCTTCTAATGATGATGACAAAAATGTGAGATGACTAAGTAGAAAGATGTAATGCTTCTTAAGGCCTATATCAATACTGATATGAACTATCATATTTGTAGGTGCAAACTCAACATTAATGAGAGGCAGTGTGCTCTGCTTTTGGTTGGAAGAAAATATAAAATCACTTGGAAAGTACTTAGATATAGAAAGAGATGAAAAATTAGTGACAAATTGGCTTAACATTGTATATGGGGATTGTAAACAAAAACAATAACAACAAAAGTTTATCAAGAGATATGTTAATTTGCTTCTTATAAAGTTTTGTTTTATAGAGTAAATACACTTTTTTGAGAAATAATGTTATAAGTAGTTCCCAAATGTAGCTCTGAAAGCCCATTAAGTCTGTGGACGGAGATAAAGCAATAGATCTCATGCAAAGGGGAAGGGGTCCACGATACTAAGGGAAAGAGGCAAGGCGAAAGTGAGAGAGGCAGGGGAAATAAGTAGAACAAGGATGCCGTGTACAGGAACCTACTCACCTCAGTGAATGTAAACACTATGTAATAAATGTGAAATAAGATTAATAAAATTCACAAGAATGAAGATAGGGCAAAAATATTTTAGAGGTAGAGGGAAGAGGAAGGGGATTAAAAAAAAAAAACAAACTGTATCATGTACTTGTACCAACTCCCTAAAATGATTGTGAACTGCATGTATGGTAAATATGTACTAATAAAAATAATGAAAAGCATTCAACTGTTTCACGATTTTGTAGGAAAAAAAGATTACATAGACAGCTCTTTCATTATTTCTCACTGCCAAAATTTTGGAAATGTATAGTATACAAGGGTCTCTTATACAAATCATAATTTTTGTTCATTCAAAATAACTTGAAATGCCTCTGAGATATAAAGAGATGGTACAGAGTCTAGAGCCCATGTCCATGATGATCAAATCAACATTGCTTAGATAGACATTCAGAAAATCAGGGTTTTGTTATAGGCAACATATTTTATCTGGAAACATTTTGTACTACACTAAAAGGTAGGTTGTCCAATTTAACAAATAAAAGTGCAAAATGACCAGTTAGGTTTGAATTTCAGATAAATAATAAATACACTTTTAGTATAAGTATTTCAATATAATATTTAACTATTCATCTCTTACTCGTGGTATTTCATAACATATAACACAGAAATTCACAATTTTTTAACTATAATTAATCCCTTTTTATATACTCATCTTAAACTATATCTGCACATATGCTGATGATTGATTCATATTTAATATGGGTTGTATGGAATGCAATAATTACATAATTTATTTACCAAGTGATACCTGGTTTATTTGGATTTAAGCTAGTCTTGCTAATCATTGGATAATTTATATTAGATCTGCGCTATTCTGGGTAAATAAACATATTCCAGGTAAACATCAATCCACTGTCTTCAAAGTGGAAATATACTTAAAATGTGTCTATGTTATTTTATTGGATGTTGCAATTCAGGGTATATTTTTCTTTAACATTTGTTAACAAACTTTACAGTAACAATAACAATGAAATCAACTATAAATGTGTAAAATTCATCTGGTAATATGCCAAAGTACTTCTGGTTGGAGGAACATGTACAAAAAAGAAACATGTTTTAATATATTTAGAAAATGTAGTGGAAGGAATTGGCAATTACAAAAACTCAGGTTGGGAAATTTTTGAGCACAGCTGAATGACTGAACTGTTCTTTTTTTTAAATTTATTTTATTTATTTATGTATTTTTTGGTTTTTCTTCAGTACCAGGAACCGAACTCACGACCTTGCGCTTGCCAGGCAGGGGCTTTGCCGCTGAGCTAAATCCCCAGCCCCGATTGAACTGTTCTTTTTAGATAGTTATGGATTAGACGGATTGTGGTGGATCAATTAATGGTCGACTTGAATGGGAACGCCCAGCAAAACTGAGTCAGTGTGGGTCTGGGTGTGGAAGACCCACCTGAAGACTGTTGCCAGTAGCATAAAAGGAGAACAGGAGAGGAAGATTGCATGATTTTGATTTTGTTGGAGAAACTTGCTGAAGCTGGTTTTCCTGATACAAACTTGACTTTCTGAGTGAATACTATTCTCTTCAGGAGAGCTCTGGGCATCACCTTGAGTATAGTTTCCTGGCTCCGGTGCAGATCCCTCAGCCTTGTGGCACAGATCCTTCACTCTGCGGGTGCAAACTTTCTAACTTTCACCACTGGCCTATGAGCCTTCCTGGTGCAGATGTTCGATACAGACTTGCATCAGACATTGCCATGGGCTCTAGACCTCTGGCTGGACTTGTGGAGGACATTGCAATGGATAGACTGTAGGTCTGTAGCTGAACTGACATGGGACATCACCATGGGATCCAGGCCCTGAGCTGGATTCTTTGGGTCTCCAATGTGTTGACATATCTCACATACTCTTCTGCATTTGACTTTTTGAGTGAATACTATAAAATAATTCTATAAATTATGTGTGCCATATTAAAGCTATTCCCTTGCAAACCACTGATTACAGCAGGGATTATTATGAATTTCTCTGTATGCTTTGATCACTCTGATGGGGAAGTTGCAATGATCAAAGTTTATAGAGCCTAAATATTTAGTTCTACAGGTATTTTAGAGAAGATTCAAAGGTCTGTCAGGGACAAGATTGTATCTTTTACATTTTTTTTGGTATGCACTGGGATAGAACGCAATGCCTCACACTTACTATGCAAGGGATCCATCAGAGACATACATCTCCAGCCCTCTGTGAATTTTATTTTGAGTCATCGTCTCCTTAAGTTGCCCAGATTGGCTATAAATTTGGGCTCCTCCTGCCTCAGTCTCCTGAGTAGCTATGATTACAGGCATGTGCTACCATATCAGGCAGGAATGAGGTTTTTACACATAATTAAACTGTCTGAAATAGAATACAATGCGCATTGCCTGTCCATATACTTTAAATGTAATTAACTGCTCATAACTTTGCTGCATTATGTACATTATTACTTTAATTACAGGTGAACATTATGGTTATAATTTGGTTTAAGTCAATAGGATCTCATCATAGTACTTTGGTTTGCATTAATCAAGCTTCTGGCATTGACATCTCTAAATCTAATACATTATGCTTATTAGCATGCATTCTTATCTCTCTGGTATTACTCAGTTTTTACTTTTCAGAAAATATAATGCCGTCTTGATCCAAACACACATGTATTTTCACATTTGAATTGAATCACTAATTTTGTATTTAACTTTGGGATCAGTGAAAAAATGTGTAATCTCCAAGCTACACATATATTAATAGAAAAATAATTGAAGTAGCTATTTCATATGCATAAAGCACTGCTTCATTTATGCACGTAACATTTAAATATAAAATACAATGTTCTATCACATTTAAGATAGCACTGAAAATCAATTACAATGATGTGTATATGTATGTATTTGCAGTGTATCTATATTATATTATAATTTATTCAGTAAATGACATATGGTTTACTTAGAAAATCACCTAATCTCAATAATTATCATATAATGTATGCCAGTTATGTAACATTCTGTGTAAGGAAATACATCCCAAGTAAAGATCAATCCATTCTAACCAAAGTGCAAATATATTTAACATGGTTATTTGATACCCCATTAGATGTCATAAAACAGGGTATTCTTTAACATTGGTTAATCAAGCTTACATAGGCTTATTTTGCAAAAACAAAAATAATGAAATCAATTGGAAATAAGTGATATCTATTTAATAATATGCCAATGTACTTACGAAAAGAAAACATAATAGTTTTTACATGTACATATGACAGTAATCAGTACAAAATTAATGCTCATAAGAATTTCATGGATGAATATTTGACTTTGGCCTTTAAACATATATATGAAAATGAAAGTATACACTTACAAGTAAAGCTCTGAGGTTTGGTAATTTTTGAGATTAAAAAGACCCAAATCAGCAGGTTTGGGATCTAGTTTTCTTAGTAACACAAGCAAGAACATCAAGTACTCTATACCTTTAGGAGAAATATGTCTTTAATTATTAGCATTTGTGTGGAAAACAGTTATTTTAAGTTCTTTGTAAGATTTATTCATAGAGAAACTTTACTATTTTTCTTTGAATCATTATGTTCTAACGTAAATAAATGGGAGCTTTTACATTATAGTCAAGGTGATATAATTTAAGGCCACTTGTGGAAAATCTAAGTGTGGGGTTTAAATTTAATTATGTCAAATTATTTATCAGGACAGCTGACAAGAGAATTGGTGGAGCATATTTCTGAGTATGTCATGGAGGCATGTCCTTGGGTATTATACCTCACCCTCTTTTCTCTGTCACTCTTCTGCTTCACTTCTGACTCCATGAACTAAGTGTCTTTGCTACAACACACCTTTCTGTCATTTTGTCTTGAAGTCATGAGCTAAATCAAGCCCCTCTTCCTTTAAGTAATGAGTATCAGACATTGTTTATCAGTAATGATAAAGTTAACTAATAGAGTATGGATTAAAATCTAAATGACAATTGAGTTATTTCAAATATGCTTTTTTAGGCAATCATTCATTTACTCTATGAAAAGCAATTTTCTGTGTTAGATCCGGAACAGGCAATAAAACAGTGTTTTCATTGGCTAGTATGTCTTTAGAAGAAAAGTAGTGTCTGGGAGCTGGGAGAAAAAAAATTTTCTCAAACAATTTTAAACTTCTTCTTCAACAACTATTCAGTTGCCAAATGGATGAGTTTGAAAATTTGAGAGAGTAGAAAACATTTTCTGAATTCATAAATATGAAAATCATATAACATGTAAAATCAATTCAAATTATAGGGCAAGAAACTTCCCAAATCTTCAGCTCTGTGAAGATAGTAAGTGACCAATAGCTTCTACTTAACATTATTCTTGCAGGTATAACTTTAAGTTATACATGGCTTCCCAGGGAAACAGTAGTCAAATGCTGTTCTCACCAGAGACCCTTGCAAATTATCACAAGATCTAATGGGAAATTCCCAATACATCAGGATTTGTTAAGTGAGGTATGTAACAGTCTCAAGGGAAATGTAGATGCAATTCAAGATAACCATAATACAGAAACTGCAAAATCACATCTTTATTCAAATAAATCAATGAGTTTCAATGCCTATGTTGTAACAACAAATGACAATAGCATTATTAGTACCTGTGACTGTGACAGTTATAGAAATCATAGGAAATATATAAAATCTCATATACATTAGTATACAAATGATGATATTAAGATAGATTTAGGAAATATATTCTTCAGTATTTCCTTGATAATCTAACTATTTCTTTCATGTATTTAATAAGATTTGAGACCTGATATCAATAAAGTGGTAAAATACAGATTGCTGTCCTTGTTTTATTGCAGAAAGATCAATTTGGATGACTAATAATACATGAAAATACTTTTATAAGAGCTAAGAAATCCATATTAGGGCTTAAACAATATCAAAGAAGAATAGAAATGAGAAAAGTCGCATTCTAAGAACAGTTTCCCCACATACAGATCATCCCTTTCCTAAGCACATATAGGAAGGCATGGATAGAAGTCACCTGTAAGTGCGAGGAGAGCACTGAAATGAGCAATTCACTTTGCCATAGACCTTAACAGTGAACCCTAGGGCTAGGCCAGACCCATAGTCACAGGCTCCGAGCAAATCCCCAAGGACACAGATTCTTGTCCTGACAGTGCCAAACCAGCCTTTTCACCTCAAGGTCCAGATTTCCTTCTGCTGACTCAGGATCCAGTCCTGCCACAGTACAATGCCAGTTTCCATTCTCCTGTTCTCCATGTCAGTCCCTGTGAACTGAAGGTTGATGATGGCCACCACAGACACAGGTTCCATGTCTGCCCCAATACAGGCAAACCCCTATTACCCTAGGCTCTAGAAAGATTTCTAAACACTCAAGTTTTAGGCCCATATAAACACTACTGCAGTCCCCATGATCTCCAGAATACAGACCTGTCCAAGAGCCATATCATTCTCCACTGACACAGAATCAGGTGCAACTAACAAGGATCCAAGATCTAGACTTCCCAGAAATGCCCCGATTTTTAGGCTTTGTCCATAAGACCAAGCAACAGGCCTGTCTTTGTAAATCCAAACTCCATACCTAAACTCATAAACCAAGGCAAATGTAAGCTTCTGATAATTTGAGTGCCACCCTCGGGCCATTTACTAACTCAGGCAATGGGCCAGCCTTCCTGAGAACTTTACCAGTAAACTTGTGAATGGAACCTACACATCAGGCCAATCACTATCTTTATATTGGCTGATTGGTAGAGAGATAGCCCTTCTAAAGCCAGTGTGTAATGATTAGAAGAGATGCCAGTTCTTCATATATGCAGGCATAAATGTAAAAGCACAAAAATTGTGAATAATCAGTCAAACATAATACTATCAATGCATTGTTAATTGGCCTAAAGGAAATGGAAATCTACAAATTGTCTGGCAAAGAACCCAAAATAATCAACTTAAAGAAGCTGAGTATCTTATATGAAACTAAGTGAATAGAAAACTAAGTGAACCAGAGAAAAAACACAAGGACAAAATGGAAGATTAGCAAAATATAGAAAAAGTAAAAAAGAACTGAGCCAGTCTGATGGCTCAGGCACGTAATCTCAGCAGTCTGGGAGGCTGTGGCAGAAGATCAAAGAATCAAGCCGAGCTCTGTGTCACAGTGTCTTAGCAAGACTCTCTCACATTTAAGCCTGGGAATGTAGCTCAGCATTAAGACCCTGGGTCCAATAACGCACACACACACACACACACACACACACACACACACACACACCCCACACACACAGAAATTCTGGAGTAGAACACAATGACTAAACTGAAAATTTCCATGGAGAACTTCATTAGCTGACTTGACAAAGTAGAAGGAATAAGTGAGTTTGAAGAGAGGACACTGGAATGTTGTTAACAGAGTGTTACAGCTTGTGTTTAGCTGTCCTACAAAGCCTAGGTTATAGGTGGGTCTTCGTCAGAAATGTCTGGATTTAAAGTGTGTGATGCTGGTATTGATTCATGGTGCATCGCTCTTCTCAGGGGCACTAGGATTAACAGTGTAAGTGCTGCCTACCCTAAGTAGTCTGGATAAGATAAAAGGGGCAGAACAGATGATTTTAAAGTCCCTTGTTGCTTTGTTACCTTCTGTCCACCATGAACAACTAGTTGCCCGCCTGCCACATGCCACCCTGCCTTGGAACCACCTGATTATGGAGTGAAACCTCTACAAACTGTGAGTTCAATAAGCCATTCCTCATTTAACATTGGGTGTCGAGTATTTTGTCTCAATAATGAGAAAAATAAGTAAGACACAAAGTACTAAAATTAAAACAGAATATAGAAGAATAAAAAGCCTACATAATGTATGGAACTTTATCAAAGAAACAATATATGTGTTAGGGAATTTGAAAAAGGAACAGAGAAAGAAATGAGTGCAGAATTAATCACAGAAAACTTTCTAAATCTGGAGAGAAATGTGAACATCTAGATCCGTGAAATAAGAGAATATCAAATATATTAATCATAAAGAGGAATTCACTGAGACACATTATTATTAATTTCTAAATTTGAAAGACAAAGAGAGAGTCTTGAAATCTTCAAGAGAAATGGGAGCCATTATGTGGTAATCGACAGTTATGCTATATACTTGAATTTAAACAGTTCTTTATTAACTTAAAATGATGTTGTAACTCTGTTTTCAGTTATCCTCAGTAATCATAAAGAATAAATCTGTAGTAGATATACAACAAGTAAAAATAGGAATGAAATAATTTCAGAACAGAAAAATCATTAAGTTGTGAAGGAAAAAAGCAAGAAAAGAAATAAGAACAAAGAAAAATAAACCAGGCAGGCAGGAAGAAATCAACAATACTGCATAAGTGTGTATCTACCAGAAGTTACACTAAGTGTAAGTGAATAAATTTCTCCAATGAAGAGGCACAGCATAGATGAATCGTAGAAAGCAACATCAAACTACATGCCATGTTATGGTTAGGGGCTTGTTGCAAGGTGAATAATATAATATAAAAGACATATATCATATGAGATTATTAATAATAGTCACCCAAAGCATCATATACAAAAGAGTGCAGGAAATCTGTCCAGACACTAAAGATCGAAGAATTCATCTGAGAGTCTGGATCCCATGATAATGTAGTACATGAGTTCAGCTGAAGACCTAGAACCCATAACAATGCCTCCCATGAGTCCAGCTGGAGGCGTAGAGCCCATGACAATGTCTCATGCAGGCCTGTTTCACGGATCTGCACTTTAAAGGCCCAAAGGTCAGTGGTGTATTCTACAAAGTCTGTGCCAGCGGGATGAAGGATCTGTGTTAGCAGGCTGAGGGGTCTGAACTGGAGCCAGAAAGTGATGCTCAAAGCAAGAAACAGAGCTCCCCCAAAAAGTACTACACCCATCCTTAGCAACAGTGAGGTTCCAAGCTCCTCTGATGATCAGGACAGCTGAGTTCCCAAGAGGAAAGCCAAAGTAATAAGCTTCTCCAGGAGTCTGAACAATGCACCAACTTCCCATCCAGAGCCAGGAAGTGATGCTCAAAGTGAGGACCAGAGCTGCTCCAAAGTGAACTGAAGCAATTCTCAGTGACAACAAGGTCCTGAGTTCCTTGGAAGATGAGAACAGCTAAGTACATCAGGAAGGCCAGCATGATAAGTCCTCCAGCAGCTCCTTACAGCTTCTCAACAGCTTCCAACAGGCTCCCAACTGCTTCTACGAGGTCCCAACAGCCTTCTTTCTTCTTCTGCACTTCTGCCTCTTATGCTGCTGACAACAGTCCCCAGGTGAGCCACCCGTACCCACAACCATGCTTACTCAGTTCAGCTGGGTGTTTTAGGTTGACCACCAATTGTCAGTCCACCATATGCTACATGGAAGAGACATAATTCAGCTTTAAGTAAACACATGGACTTAAAGTGTGTAGATGGAAAGTTATATTCTATGCAGTGCTAACCAAAGAAATCAAGAATGGCTATACATACATCAGAAAAATAGAATTTAAGCCAAGAAGTAATGACAGAAATTCATTCCATAACAATAAAGAGAAAAATTCATTAAGAGGGTATAATGATTGTAAATATATACCTCCCAATATTGGAGCACCGTACTATGTACAGCAAATATTAATGGTAGTGAAGTAAGAAATAGATAATGCTACATCAGTGGTATGGGACTTCAGTATTAATTTCAATAATTGATAGCACATGTAGACAGAATATCAATAAGAAAAGAACAGTCTGGAACAACATTATAGGTCAAGTGTGCGTATTCAAGAGAATATACGCACTTTGAAATGTACATAAAACATTTTCCAGTAGAGAATGTATATTAGACCATAAATTAAATCCTAAGAAATTGAAAATTAATATCATATTAAGAATTTTTCAGACCACAAGGGTATAAAACTAAAAACAAATAGGGAAATTTTGGAAAATTCACAATTATGTGAAAGTTAAACAACATATTTGAGAATCACCAATAAATGAACGAAAAAATTAAGAGACAAATTTTTAAAAATCTGAAAGAAAACTAAATGATTTTTAAATAAAATAAAAGAAAGAGTACAAGAAACCAGAATCTGGACATCTGGAGATTGGGTCAGAGACAAATGGCAGGAGGAGGAATGATAGATTGGATTGTAGTTTATAAACTAAATAGGATATGTTACTGTATGTAGCAATTTCCAAAAATAAATCCCATCATCACCTAGTATTAACATCCATTATTATTTTTTAAGAAAATAAATAATATAAAAATGTTTTTAAAATCTGGAAACAAATATACACAAATATACCAAAATTTATAGAACAAATTAGTTTTGAGGCAGAACTCATTTTAGACAAATAAATTAATTTTGAGACAGAACTATAACAACAAATACCTACTTCAAAAATGAAAATCTAATGAGTAACCCAATATCATATCTTAAAGAACTAGAATGAAAATAGTTAAACCTAAAGTTAGTAAAATTAAGAAAGCTGCAAAGTTTAGATAGAAATAAACAAAGAATAGATGAGAAAACAATTAGAAAACATCCATGAAATTAAGGATTTGGTTTCTTTTAAGACAAACAATCCTTTAGCTACTCTAAGAAACAGAGAAAACTCAAGTAAATAAAATCAGAAATGAAAAACGGAGCTTCACAAAAGAAATAGAAAAAAATCACACCACAGAAAAGACATGAGATTCCTATAAACAATTATATGCCAACAAATTGGATAATTTAGAAAAATGGACAAAACTCTAGAGGACTGCTGAAATAGGAAATGTGAATAGGCTGATAGCTAATGAGTTTGCATTAGCAATAAAAACAATACTACATTCTCAATGAAAAGCCTAGAACGCAATGACTTCACTGTTGTGTCTTATCCACATGTAAAGAGTTAATGTATCATTTTCAAACTTTCCAAAAAAATGAAGAGAAAGTGCCAGTCAATCTTAATCATCAATTTGACTCCATTAAGAGACTCCTAGACAAACAATTGGATCATAGGGCATTATACACACTGGTGAACACACTAATATTCATGTTGAATGCTGGAAGATGGAGCCCAGTTAAAGAGCTGAGTCATTGGGTGTGTGCCTCTTGAGAGTATATCTCTTGCTTGCGTTGTTTCCCTATGTTCTGCTTCCCAGCAACCATGGAGCTTGCAACCTTGCTTTGCCATGACCTTCTTGATGTCTTTGCCTTTAATCTGCATGACTATGGATTGAAGCCTTTCAAACTATGAGCCAAATAATCCATTTCTATACAATCCATTTCAAGTTGGCTAGGTCAGGTATATTGTGATGGAAATGGAAAAGCTGGCTAATCCAGAGGGATGAATACTTCCAAAGCCATTTTGTGAAATAAGCATGACCCTGATATCAATACCATACAAGTAGTCTGCAATTTTATTTACCTATAGGCACACTGTTCAACAATTTCTGGAAGTTCCTCTTGTTCAAGGTTTTCACCAGTTGTACAGTAACTATTTCTCATTTCCTCTGTCCCTTGACAATTACCATTCTACTGTCTCCTTCTGTGAGTTTGACTAATCTAAGTACTGTGGAAATGGATCATGCAATATCTTTCCTTCTGTACTGTACTGGTTTATTTTACTTGGCATTACATTTTTAAGATGCATACATGTTGTCTTATATGGCAAGGTTTCCTTATTTTCAAATACTGAATAATGTTACAATGTTTGTATACACAATGTATTTTGTAGGTCTTCATCAGTTGTTGGATACTTAGTTTGCTTGCACATCGTGGCTATTGTGAATAATGTTGGAATAAATATAGGAGCACAAATATAATTTCCTCATCTCCAATCTTTTGCACATATATGCAGATATGAGAATATTTCAGCTAAGGGTAGTTTTATGTCAGATACTTCTAGGAAACCCCATACTATTTTCATGGTGATGATAATGATCATCTTTTCATATGTCTGATACCCGTTTGTATATCTTCTTTGGATATATGTGTGTATTCAAGTCCTTTGCTCATATTTTGTATTACTAGGAATTGAAGTCAGAGTCTTCACACTGAGCTACAACACCGGTATATTTTAATTGTTTTTTTAAATTTTTAAATTTTGATTCAAGTTCAGATTAAATCACTGCATTGCCCAGGCTGGACTCAAACTTGCAATCCTCCTGCCTCTGCCTCCCAAAGTGTTGGAAATATATGCTTGTGCCACTCTACACAGCCACAAGTATTTTGTCCCTTTAAAAATTTTGTTCACTACTGAGTTTTAAGGTATTTTATGTTTTTTTGGAGTGTAATCCCTTATTTAATGCATGAAATACAAATATATTCTCCTACTCCACGGTCTGCTTTTTACCTATATTAGTATTTTTTTCTGTACATAAGTTTTTACATGACATTACAAATATATCACATAAATAAAAAGATAATGAGACTACTGTCAACTATTATACACAAACAAATTAAATAATTTCAGAGAAATTGATAAATTTCTCAAAATATACTACCTACCAAGAGTGAACCATGAAGAAACACAAAATACAAAATGATAAATAATGTAGTAAAGAGAATAAAATCCTCTTTCAGGAAAAATGAAAGCTGAGAACCAGATGGCCTCAGTGGTGATTTCTACCAAATATTTAGGGAGGAAATCTAATATTTATCATACTTTCCCAACAAATCAGAGCATAAAACACTTCCAAATTCATTTTATTAGTTCAGCGCTTCCATGATACTGAAGCCAGATAAACATATTACAAGAAAAATTAAAACACAGGGTGATAAACTAATAAATATAGATACAACATTTTGAACAAAATAAAACTGAATTTAACATCCTATTAAAGGATCATGCAACATGAGCAAGTGGTATTTATCCTTGGAATGCAAGGATGGGTTAAGATACAGAAATTAGTTGATGTGATTCATTGATTAAGAGAAAAGAGACTAAAATTTAAATAATCACATCAACAGATGGAGAAAAACATTTGCTAGAATTCAACACCATATCCTTATAGGACCTCACAACTCATTATGTATAAAGGGAAATTAATGGTCATATATAACAAGCCCACAGCTAAAGTTATATTGAAAATTGAAAAATAGAAAGCTTTTCCTTTAGGCTACGAAGTAAGGCTAGAATGCCCTTTCTTGCAACTTCCAAGTACCACATTATTGGTAGTCCTAGTTAGAGGTATGAGGCAACATAAAGAAATAAAAGACATCCAAATAGGAAGTGAAAAAATGGAACTATTTTTGAAAGTGACGTGATCTTATAAGCAGAAAATATTAAGCACTACATATACATAAAATATTAGGTCTAATAAGTAAATGCAGGGTTAATTTGTAGGATAAAATATCCTATAAGAATCAATTGTGTTTCTGAACACTAAGATAAACTAGCCAAAAAAGAAATTAAGAAATATTCTCATTTATATCAGTATCAAGAAAATAACCACTGTTAGCATAAATTTAACTAAGAAATTGAAAAATTATACCATAAAATTTACAGAACATTGATGAAAGAAATTAACAGAAGCAGATAACTGAAAAGTTATTTGGGTTCATGGATTGGAATGTATAATATTGTTGAAATATTTATAATTCCGATGTGGTCTAAATTCAAATATCATCATCAAAATCTCAATTATTTTTCTTACATAAATCAAAAACACAATCTTAAATTTTATATAAATTCCAAAGAAGGATTCCAAATAGCCAAAGCAATCTCAGGCTAGATGCACCATTCGTGTTTCTACTACTATTTTCAACAAAATTCTACAAGTTTTTCTTCCTATTTTATTCAACACTTCTATTGTTTTACTACTAATGGTTTTACCCATTTCAGTGAGAATTTGATATGGAAACCTCACTGAAATTGCTTTTGTCAAGCAAATCATGACACCTGTGGCAAATCAGTAGCTCAATGCTAAGTCATTATCTGACTCTTGATGTTTCTTTGTTGACTATTCTCTGCTATCAGCATTCACTTAATAAACCTTATTCCCTATATGAGTCAGTTGGGAATACTATAAGATGGATCAAACAACAGATATTTTTATACAGGTTTAGAAGATGGAAGTCCAAAATGCCAGTACCAGAATACTTATGAACTTATTTCCCTTAGATTTCTCATTCTAAGTAAATTACACTGTTATTTACCTATTTTATCATATCAAAGACCTTTAAGTTAAGCTTGATATTTTCCCATAACCACTCACACACTAAGTCCTAAGAGTGAAGTCGTAAAATGATTTCCAACTTTGGTGATTCCTTACCACCTCTACCACATTCATTCCTGGTCAATACCACCATTAATTCCAATCTGATTTAATGAAACAGTTTCCTTTATTTTAATATTGAAAATTAGACAGCAAACAACAGTCTAATTCATGCCCCAAAACCAAAGAGATTATTTATAAAACATTAACAACATCATTTCAGTATCTTTAAATAACTGTGTTCCACAGAGCTCACTGATGTCAAAAAGGCCTCCAACATGATATAGTCCTTGCTTGTCTTTTCTATCCTAACTTCTTTCAACTTTCCATACCTCAGTTTCCTGTGAGAATTATTGAAATTAATTGTCACTGTGTCTGGTATACTTTTCCAAAAATTATATGTGTCCCTTAATTCTCATATTTTTGGCTCTGTTAGAAACAGAGGTCAACCTTGAAAACTCAACCACCACTAATTCTCTCCCCGGATAGTTAACTTATAATATGTAATAGTCTACTTCTCTGGCGTTTTACATCACTTTCCTTCCATTATTGACTATGTCAAGGCCAGGGATATAGCTCAGTGGTACAAGTGCTTGCCTGGCAAGTGTAAGGTCCTGAGTTTGATTCCAGGTACAAATAAATAAAGAAATAAATATTGACTGTATCATATAAGGAAGAGATAATATCTTATTTCTTATATTATCTCTAGCAACTGGCTCTATTCCTTGCATTCAACAGTTGCTCAAAACATTCATATGATAGAAGCAGTATTTGTTGAGATAGTGCTCTAAGGGCTGTGGATAAAGCAAAAAGTCTAACAGACAAAACATGCTGCTTTCTTGGAGATTTCATGCTATTTAAAACAGATATATAGCAATCAAATAAGATTAGAAGGGTAATAGGCAAGAGGGAAAGAGGATGTCATGGTGCTTGTGATACAGTTTTGCATAGTAGTGGTTATGAAAGTTCCCCATGAGGAGTTGACATAAATTACTCAATGAGTTAAATCTGTAGTAGTAGCAACAAAGAATTGCTTGGAGATTCTTATCTGAGTTACAGAATCTCACTTTTCTGGAATATTGCATTGAATCCTATGAAACAAAATATTAGGGGTATGATGGTAAGTTCAAAATATAAATAACATAAATGGAATATTGTTGGGTGTGTGGATTTGGAGCACATTTTAAAATTTTGGTTGATTTCAAGCTTAATAAAACACACTGTACTGTCATACTACTTAGCAATCCAAAATGAATTTTAGAAAGAGTAATAAGATTATTCTGCCTACACCAGAAAATGTCAACAATTGCTCCAGATTGTTTTACAGTGATGAGACTGATCCCAAAACAGCTAAGCAAATTAAAAATGCTGTATATTATAATACTGGAAATGTAATTTTATCCTTGGACATTGATTTATGACAGTTTTTTTGTCATACAAGAGAAAATAGCTAGAACTAAGTACTAGAAGGTTAGACAAATAATTAAGGTGCTAAAATCTGCAACTACAGGATACATTTATTTAATTTCCCATTCATCACTCAGAAACAAGTTATAGTTATTGCAGTGGAAAAAGGGGATAATCACAAATATGGAAAATTTTACTTATATGACATGCTGTTGTCTGAATACTTTTGTCCTCACCAACTTCATATGTTAAAATGGTGAGGTTTGGGGACTGGGGATTTAGCTCAGTGGCACAGCGCCTGCCTGGCAAGCACAAGGTTGTGAGTTCGATTCCTGGTGCCGGAAAACAAACAAACAAAACAAAACAAAACAAAAAACCCAAAAAAACAAAATTGTGAGATTTCTGGGAGATGATTAGGTCATGAGAGCTCTGCATTCATGGATGGTCTTATTTTCCTAATAAAAACACAGTATAGGAGGGAGCAAATTTGTCTGTTTTGCTCCTTCCACAATTTTAAGAAATAGAGAAACACAGTCTCTGAGGACCAGACTCACCAAATAATAAAGCTTTGGAACACTCATTCACCAGGCAATGCTTCTGTTGGCACTGTGGTGTTTGTCTTCCTTTCGCTTCTAAGAAATAATTTTCTACTATTTATAAATTATCTAGAGTAAGATATTTTCTTATAGAACCCAAATGAATTTACATAGGAGTTAATAGTAAGCAGCAGGTTGCTACTCTAATAAATACATAAAAATGTGAAAGGAATTTTAGAATCGGATAATGGACAGAAGCAGAAGTGATTGTAGGAGCAGGCTAGAAAACACCTACATTACAGTGAATAAATCATTAAGGGCTATTATGGTGCAGGCTCAAAAGAAAAAAATAATAGCTCTAAAAACATCTTCAGTCTTATTCATTGCCTAAGTATTCGTGATCAGAATGTTGTTAGAATTCCTTATGGTTAAAAAAAATCATTTCTGGGGCTGGGGATTTAGCTCAGCGGCAAAAGCGCCTGCCTGGCAAGCGCAAGGTCGTGAGTTCGGTTCCCGGTACCA